>NC_091184.1:32434066-32439066 GCF_040958095.1 Procambarus clarkii | reverse complement strand
TGGTCAACATATTTCAGCCACGTTATTGTGACTCCTCGTCTGTTTAACAACTTAAGTCATTAACTTAAGTCGTATTAAGTCGTTTCCTCCTGTACCAACTTGCCTAATTTCCTCTCCGGAACGAGAACCTGGAAGGACCATTTACACTGGGAAGTATATGAGTCCAGTTGTTATATAAACATTGGAGTAGAGAGCAGCGATATCCCTCATTATATCGAGAACCTGAAGAAAGAAAACATTATTTGTTTCAGATCGCGTTTAAGATTTAGAATTAGAATAATATAATTCTAATTAGAATTAGAATTATATTTACTTATAAACTAAACCACACTACCGTGGAAATATACATTTCATTCGCCTGGGCACTAGGAGACTCGAATCGCCGACCCCACGAGCGAGAGGCCAAAGCTCTATCCACCATACTACGTGATAGCCCTAATAAGGTAATATTCCTTATTAGGGGCAGTGGTTCGAGTCTTATAGTGACTAGGTGAAGCAAATATATTTGCTTACTCATTCCCGAGAACAGGAAGTTTGGAAGTTGGACTACAACTGACATTCTCCAAGATGCAACCCACAATAGTTACTAAGCTCCTTGTTACCTGTTTATTGCATGGTGAACAGAGGCATCAGGTAGAAGATATAAAGAAACCTAGCCAAAAGGTTTACCTTATCCAAAGTTGTTAACCCACTAACGAATGGCCATGATTCAGCCGTGATATTTTATTGTTATTTATTTATTTATGTATTGTTTTTTCGACAGTGAATTCATGTTAAAAAATTGTTGTTTTGCGACAGTGAGATCATGTTGAAAATGATTTCTATCTGGTTTCTTTCATTTACTTAGAGAACGGGTTAAGGTTCATGAACGATATGCATTTTGTACTCACACATGCGACTCATAACTAATTATATTCAAAGTTTTACTCTGAAAATTGTCTCATTTACTATGTTCGAAACTTTCCCCTCGAAACTGGTTTAAGTTACAAGGAAAACCGCTTCACAAGCTTGACGTGAAGTTGCATAGAAACACATGGTTTCTTACTTAATGAAATCAATTAAAGCGGACGGGAGACATCTCCCATCACGCAGGGTGCAGTCGCACCTCCACAGATCTCCAGTATCAGCTCTTGATACTGGTAATGGCTCAAAAGGGCCACCACTTACGGGCTATTCATGCCCGTGCCACCTTTTGGATGGCTTAATCTTCATCAATCAATCAATCAATCAATCAATTAAAGCGCTTTGTAATTTAAAATCTTCTCCAAGCCAAATAAGGCTGGCTTTAGAGATGCGAATATGTGCCAAGAGCACACATAACCCACATAAAGCTCTTCATCATATGTATAGATTATCTGATATCCGAGAATCTGCGGTATGTTGATTGCATTTTTTTCTATTGGTTGTTATCTTTTTCACAACTGCATCAGCAGTGTCGTTCGATAATATTCATCCATAGACTAAAATGCCATTTTTTTCTAAATTTCTGACGAGACCTTAGCAGCCACCTCACAGGGCGACGAATTAACTTATTCACGTATCCTACTGGATGACATTTCTCGGGGCCGTTCGAAGTTCTTAGCGTCCCTCTCGTTCTCGTATAATCCGGATTACACGACGCTGCTTCAGAACGGCAGCGTTCACGTGGATCTCCATTGCAATCAACGCTCCATGTTGTGAACTAACACCCAAACATCTGCGCTCCAGGCAATGGGTTAACTCAGTTGCAAGCGTGAATGTGCATGAAACTGTGGAAATAAGAGAGTACAGTTCCACGCCCATGAATGATTGATAGGCTGCGTTCTCCCGCTTCGTGCAATTGGACGTCAATATCAGTGACGTAGTCGCTTCCACGGACCAATCACCAGGCACTAGCTTCTCTGGAAATTATGTTTTATTTACATATATATCACCTGTTACACGACCATAACAACAGTGACACATGCGCTCTATGTGAGGCAGGATAGCACACCGTTTTTACATACGAGTACACACGAGGAAAACAACGTAACTCATCTATGTAGATGAAGGTCCATGCATAAAAAATAGTCTTATGTAACAATAAAAACAACAAAATAACAACCACTGATATTATTTTGGTGTTTATTATAATGTTGGTGATAACATTATAATGTATAATGTTATCTTCCCTCAAAGTAAGATAACATTATGCATTATAGAGACTATTAATTGTGTTGTTGCACCCTAGGGCACTAGATCTTCCCCCTGGAGTACAACGCTATTTAAGTGGGGGTTCGAGACCTAACTACCCTGAAGTACGAAACCTCCCCACTGGGGGTTCGATACCCTTCTCCCCTCCCCTGGGGCAGGAAACCTCCCCTTGGGGGAGTGTAGTGTTGAGATGTGTATCGTATTGAATAAATATACCGTATATTATTGCATAAACATTATATATAGCTGAATGAAACTGTCCCAACATTTGTCTTTTCTCTTTGTAACTACCATTTACAAAGGTAACTAAGGGAGCCGGTCGGCCGAGCGGACAGCACGCGGGACTTGTGATCCTGTGGTCCTGGGTTCGATCCCAGGCGCCGGAGAAAAACAATGGGCAGAGTTTCTTTCACCCTATGCCCCTGTTACCTAGCAGTAAATAGGTACCTGGGTGTTAGTCAGCTGTCACGGGCTGCTCCCTGGGGGTGGAGGTCTGGTCGAGGACCGGGCCGCGGGGACACTAAAGACCCGAAATCATCTCAAGATAACCATTATCCTCCCAGGCACCCCATTCCTCCCACATACAAACCCATCCCATTTACAGCCCTTTCACCCATTTCTGCCCCCTTCCAACACGTAATGGTCTGGGGAACAATGCAAGATCCTCCCCCCCTCAATACTATTACTTCAAGACCATAAGTCGATCCTCCATACTACTCTATCAGGCGCACCAACCTCTCCTCTGCTAATGTAATATGTCAATTACCTGTGGATTACTGCGATTAGCGCTGGCAGCCCTTGCATGGATAATGGGAGAATCAGCCACAATCAAGTTGTTGTTATTGGCTTGATTGAATAGTGTTTGATAATCACCCACTGAATTGTCTTTTGATAATCACCCACTGAGTATATAGTGTTGTAATAATTACCCATTGAATAGTGTTTTAATAATTACCTATTAAGTAGTGTTTTAATAATTATCCATTGAGTAGTGTTTTAATAATTACCTATTAAGTAGTGTTTTAATAATTACCCATTAAGTAGTGTTTTAATAATTACCCATTGAGTAGTTTTTTAATAATTAACCATTAAGTAGTGTTTTAATAATTACCCATTAAGTAGTGTTTTAATAATTATCCATTGAGTAGTGTTTTAATAATTACCCATTGAGTAGTGTTTTAATAATTACCCATTGAGTAGTGTTTTAATAATTACCCATTGAGTAGTGTTTTAATAATTACCCATTGAGTAGTGTTTTAATAATTACCCATTGAGTAGTGTTTTAATAATTACCCATTGAGTAGTGTTTTAATAATTACCCATTGAGTAAGTATTTTCATAGCTACTTATTAAATTGTAAAAATCAGAAGCTGAATGTTTGTCCTGCAAGTTTAATGGTGAGCTCTGAGTGCTAGCTTGTGCCCATTGCTACTTGGACCGCTTAAATACGCTCCTCCCCCGACCATTAAGAGTCATAACCCCCCCCCCCCCTTTGTAAATAGCCAAGAAATCGCCTAGTTTCGTTTAATAATAGAGGGAGGCGAGATACCAAAGATTTGAATTATTTGTCTTTGAATTATTTACGTTTTGAGGTGAGAGTGAGCAACAAATATGGCGGATCAAATCTGAGGAGGCGACAAATTTCCGCCAAATACTCCAGATGCGGTGACGCTGTGTCTCCCGGTTTTGGGAAATGTGATTGGTCAGATGTGGGAGTGTGTCCAGTTTGACCAATCAGAGAGCGCCCACGGCGTGACGTAGCGTGACGTCAGCTTGGCGGGAACGCCGCCCGCTGTCACTCGCCACCGTATGCACGTCGGCCCCACATAAGTGAGGTTTAAGCCACCAGAAGGGACATTACTCTTAACAGTACTCGAGAGGCAACGTAGAGGAGCTTCTGATCAACTTCTAGAGGAAGATTTAGAGAGCTGGAACGTGACAGGAGGTTTCAAGAAGCTCCTTGATGTCGGTACTCCTGGGTTGTCTCGAGAGGCGGTGAAGGAAGATCGAGCTTCGATCCGGGGGCCGCTCCAGGTGGTGATACTGTGAAGACCTTTTGGCTGGCAAGTATTGTTCCTAGGGTGTCTCAGCAGCCTTGAAGGGAAGCAGTTACTGAGCTACAACACTTCTTCAGAGGAGAAGGGGACCAGTATTCAGCGTGGGAGATGGATGAAGGTCATTCACCTAATCCTAGTAAGATCTGAGGTAATCAGTCATCGGAAGTTTATCGACCAGATGCGAGTCCTAGAGGAACTGTCTACCAACTGCAACAGGCTGGTAGGACTACAGCCTCCGTTCTTCATTAGTAAGGTAGATTAAATTTTCCTAACAAATTCTCAGTGTTTAACAGGAAGTGAATATTATTTGTTTCATGTTCTCGGTTCTGAAAGGATTATCATGTCACCCTGGAGTTCTGAACGAGTTAACATGGAACATTGGGGTCTTGTCTGACAAATTAATCCTCATCATAAACATCTGTTTCATCAAAACTTGGATCGCCAATTCCTTTTCTTAAGAGAGACTAATAGTAATAACGAAACGCTTTGTGTAATAGTGGCTTTAGGCATTGTATGTACTAGCTCTATCTATAAAGCCAACAAACTTTGTAAAATCTCTTTATGTATGTACCTTACCTAAATAAAAATTATTATTATTATTATTATAATACTTGAAAAACTTAAGTGTCCGATGATAAAGGGGCCTTATTTTCTTCGTTTTCTTTAGTGACGTTAGAGCTAAGCAAAGAAGGAAGACGATGATTTGTTCAAGGGAAGACGCTTCCTTTTCTTTGTTTTCTATTGTAGTTAGCGGTGTCAGAGGGAAGACTG
>NC_091184.1:32329066-32431566 GCF_040958095.1 Procambarus clarkii | reverse complement strand
AACTGCATAATCTAATTGAGAGCTAACAAGTGCAAGGTAAAGCTGGAGAATGATATTAGCTGCCATTCTACAAACATTTTTAAAATAAAGCCTAGTATCCTATCTGCTTTATTTCATATATTTATGCGCTGATCTTCATGTTTAAGTACCTTATAAATCATGACCTCTAATCTTCTTACCAATCTGATTTCACAATTTCAATGTTGTTGACCAGACCACACACTAGAAAGTGAAGGGACGACGACGTTTAGGTCCGTCCTGGACCATTCTCAAGTCGATTGGACGGATCGAAACGTCGTCGTCCCTTCACTTTCTAGTGTGTGGTCGTCCCTTCACATATTTCAGCCACGTTATTGTAACTCCTCGTCTGCAATTTCGTCGTCAAATGTTCAATTTCTCGTCAAATGTTGTTCAGATGATATCTGCCAACTCTGTCATCATTACTGTACATTTTTGCTTCATTAAATTAGAGCTGCCAATCTTCCGCTCAATTTAAAACTCTAGATTGTCTTGAAGCTATTTTGAGTCTTCTGCACTTATTTCCTGCCCTTTTTTATCGCTTGGAAATTTACAAATGTTGCTGTTCAATCCTCTGTGTGAATCATTTTAATATATTGCAAAACGTCAGACCTTAGCGACTCTCCGCTGACAACTGTTTCCAATAATGTGCTAACTTTTTTTTATTACCAAGCCCTAATCTAGCTTAGGCTCCCCCCCCAAAAAAAAAAAAAAATGGTAAAATATACCTCTAACATCTCTCTGAGTTTGCCCTGAGGCACTATACATTAACTGCTTTAAATAAAATGGAAAGGAGAGAGAATTATCAGTGGGAAAGCACCAAGCCATTACGGCTATATGACACTGGGAAGGGGTTAGGATAAGCATTTGGGATGGGACAGGAGGAAGGGGAAGGAATAGTGCCCAACCACTTGAACGCTCGGGGATTGAACACTGACCTGCATGAAGCGAGACCGTCGCTCTACCGTCCAGCCCAAGGACGGGCTGAGGAATGAGAGTATATTTGAAAAACAAAATTAACTGGAGCAGGACATGGGGATCGATTCCGGGTTCGGGTTCACCCTAGACGCACGCTGTATGAACCACGATGTGCTAAAAGCTACATAATCGAGGGAGCGGACGAGCATGACCTGAAGTTGGGCTCTCGGATCACCACATACACCCATCGCTCAACGTCTTCAACATCTGAGGCCTGATACTCAACATCTTTATCAAAGATCATACAAGCGACACGAGAGATGTATTATGCGGGTCATGAAGGGCATCTGATACCCACCCAGGAGGCTGTGGTATTGGGTACCATGAGTGCCGTGGCCCCAGGAGGCTGTGGTATTGGGTACCATGAGTGCCGTGGCCCCAGGAGGCTGTGGTATTGGGTACCATGAGTGCCGTGGTCCCAGGAGGCTGTGGTATTGGGTACCATGAGTGCCGTGGCCCCAGGAGGCTGTGGTATTGGGTACCATGAGTGCCGTGGCCCCAGGAGGCTGTGGTATTGGGTACCATGAGTGCCATGGCCCCAGGAGGCTGTGGTATTGGGTACCATGAGTGCCGTGGCCCCAGGAGGCTGTGGTATTGGGTACCATGAGTGCCGTGGCCCCAGGAGGCTGCGGTATTGGGTACCATGAGTGCCGTGGCCCCAGGAGGCTGTGGTATTGGGTACCATGAGTGCCGTGGCCCCAGGAGGCTGTGGTATTGGGTACCATGAGTGCCGTGGCCCCAGGAGGCTGTGGTATTGGGTACCATGAGTGCCGTGGCCCCAGGAGGCTGTGGTATTGGGTACCATGAGTGCCGTGGCCCCAGGAGGCTGTGGTATTGTGTACCATGAGTGCCGTGGCCCCAGGAGGCTGTGGTATTGGGTACCATGAGTGCCATGGCCCCAGGAGGCTGTGGTATTGGGTACCATGAGTGCCGTGGCCCCAGGAGGCTGTGGTATTGGGTACCATGAGTGCCGTGGCCCCAGGAGGCTGCGGTATTGGGTACCATGAGTGCCGTGGCCCCAGGAGGCTGTGGTATTGGGTACCATGAGTGCCGTGGCCCCAGGAGGCTGTGGTATTGGGTACCATGAGTGCCGTGGCCCCAGGAGGCTGTGGTATTGGGTACCATGAGTGCCGTGGCCCCAGGAGGCTGTGGTATTGGGTACCATGAGTGCCGTGGCCCCAGGAGGCTGTGGTATTGTGTACCATGAGTGCCGTGGCCCCAGGAGGCTGTGGTATTGGGTACCATGAGTGCCGTGGCCCCAGGAGGCTGTGGTATTGGGTACCATGAGTGCCGTGGCCCCAGGAGGCTGTGGTATTGGGTACCATGAGTGCCATGGCCCCAGGAGGCTTTGGTATTGGGTACCATGAGCGCCGTGGCCCCAGGAGCTTCTGGTTGGATCCCAAATAAAAAAAATCGATTTGCAAACTTGGCTGGTTAAGAATTGAGGTCGAAGAATAGCGGGTTTTTCTCCGTTAGGGCAGAGGGGTTCAGATGCTGGCCATTAATTAGCAGATATAAATGGGCAGGTCATGGAGTCTGCTTACGGACGTAAGCGGCAGCAGCGCTGCTGAAACATTCTGCTGGAGGAGCTACGAGTCAGTGTGTACTGCGTTCTTGAATTCATCTTGGGGTGCAATCATGCTAATTGCAATTTATATTATGATAATCTCATTATCTGCTTTATAAGTTGCGTGTTGAGTGTAAATTACTCCACCTCTTGGGCTAGTAGCTGTCCAGTCAAATCCAGGTGTGTAGAGCCTAGCCAGGTGTGAGTGACAACTATAGTCTGCTCTACGATCTGTTAGGCCCTCAGTCTGGGCCCTCAGTCTGGACCCTCAGTCTGGGCCCTCAGTGCTCACTTGGCTTGAGCTTACTGACGAAGTAGTAAATAGGTTCAAATGTTTCTTTTAGCAGAAACAATAGAAGAGTGAAAACTCACTATTGTCTCTGTGAAGAGGGTGTATGGCCCATATGCAACTACCTGAACATAACTCCTATATATCCTTCCTCAAGTTGAATGACCCTAGTGAGTGCGAGCGACCTGTGTACAAGGGAAGGTTATGTACTTATATTGTTCACATCAGCTGATATACAGTGAGAACTGGAGCTGGAGTATTGAGCTGAGGAGGATTGAAATATATTGAGGCCCAGTGAGCTCTTCAGTGCTGGAAAAAAAGAGGTGATCTGATCTACTGAGATGAGAGGTATGAGAATAGACATGGGATCAAGAGTCAAAAATACCTCAGGGAGTAGAAGAGAAGAAGAGTTTAGGAAGTAGAAGAACTCCTAGAACCCACTCTAGTTAAGATCAGCAGGTATGTGGTGTTGCTCAGGTGTGCTCAGGAGTGTCTTGAGCAGATAGGATGCACGTTAGTTGATCTAAGGAGGCTGAGGAACTCAGAGCAGATGAGAAGGTGAATCGTTTGGCGCGAAAAGGTTAAGAGCAAGAGTGTATGTTGGACTAAGATTGAATAACAAATGACAGAAGAAAACCTGTTTCATTCCTGTTTGTTGATGAGATGATGATGCTAGCAGGGGGTTGATGAGCAGGGGTACCTGGAGCATGAGTGGGGGAGTAGGGGCGTCTGCTAGAGCGAGCGTCATATGTCTCTTGTACATTAAGCCCCTACTAGCTGCAGGCCCTTCCTCCTCCCTCCCAACTCCTCCGGGACCTGGCTCTCAACCTCCCCCCGGTAAGTGCTGCTAAACTTTTATAATGGTGGGGCTGGTGTGTGTTTCCTGCCTCTCCCCCTCTCACAACCCCCTCCTCCACCGTTATTCCAATTCTCACCATCTCTCTCTCTCTCTCTCTCTCTCTCTCTCTCTCTCTCTCTCTCTCTCTCTCTCTCTCTCTCTCTCTCTCTCTCTCTCTCTCTCTCTCTCTCTCTCTCTCTCTCACCATTCAGTCGACGCCTCCACTGCCACGACCACTAATAAATAACACGAAAATAACATAATTGAGGCTCCGTTTGGTGTCGGCGGTGACTTTTATATAGAGCTCCCAGGACTGGCGAAACGCTTCCGTTTATTTATATAAGGGAGATGAGTGGTTAAAGGGGTGTCTATACCTTATACAGAGAGAGAGAGAGAGAGAGAGAGAGAGAGAGAGAGAGAGAGAGAGAGAGAGAGAGAGAGAGAGAGAGAGAGAGAGAGAGACTTGATAAATGGGGGTGGGGCAGAATTCGGATGAATTAATGACAGTAAATGTGTTCATAATTAATCATAATTAACACATATGAGGGTTAACTAATCCAGTAAATATGATCCAATAAATAGTTTTGTTATTACTGATGAACCTGCATTACAGGATAGTAATTGTGTTGTTGTTGTTGTTATAGTCATGTGTATGATGTTTTACAATGATATTGCCAAGGAAAAACTGAGTTCTGTGGTACTTACAGGAGTAAACAGGAAAATGAAAAAAAGTCTCAGATCAGCCTGTTATCTCCTAGAACTTCACTTGCTTATTCAACCCCGTGAGCTCATGCCTGTAGAGAGGTTACCTCACTGAAAGGATGACCCATTTAAGATTATTATCAACGAGATGACAGCGAAAAAGTCAAACATTATACCACAGGAAATGAGGCATAAGTATCTTCAGGACATTTATAAAGACGCCGGATATGAATTAGATCAAATCTACTCTGTTGGGTCTTCTAATCCAGTTAATGGCAGGGACACTGTAATTAGGAATAATGCCTTTCAATACGGAAATGATGAATAAACACGTATTGAGAAATATGTCTCGGCAACGTCTAACTGCCATTGTTTTGGCGTTAAGAATATATATTTTTTTTTCTTAGTTTTTTTTCCTGGACTGTAAAATGAACAGTACTATATTCTAATTGTCCATTAAGTCAATACATGTACGGTGGTTCAAATATTTACCAAAAGTACTATCTCAATACGAGGATGGGTTGAAGTATATTAAAAAGGAGTGAAAAGAATAACTGCATTGAATTACTGATGGTCGATTAACAGCAGATGTTCGACTCAGGAAGCACAAACAGTAGAGCACAAGCAAGTGATTACAACTACGTGACGCGTCAGACTCACACAAACAGGATAACTTCGCCCGCATATAAGAGCCTGGGGCCAAATTCACGAAGCAGTTACGCAAGCACTTACGAACCAGTCCATCTTTTCTCCATCTTTGGCGGCTTTGTTTACGAAACAGTTAATGAGCTCCGAAGCACCAGGAGGCTGTTTATAACAATAACAACAGTTGATTGGCAAGTTTTCATGCTTGTAAACTGTTTAATAAATGTAACCAAAGCCGTCAATGATTGAGAAAAGATGTACACGTACACTTTACGGGACCAAAGAGCCAAAGCTCAACCCCCGCAAGCACAATTAGGTGAGTACACGTTCGTAAGTGCTTGCGTAACTGCTTCGTGAATCTGGCCCCTGGCCGATGTTAAAAACTTGAATTCAGACTTTTTCAAGAAATGTATGAAACCTATGTTAGACCAATATTAGAATGTGCATCGCCGGCCTGGAGCTAGCATTTCGTGAAGCAGAAAACCAAAATGTCAAAAGTACAAAACTTTGCAACAAGATTATTACCAGAAATGATTAATGATTCATTTAGAAAACCAAATTTCACAACCCAAGGGGAGAGAAGAAGCAGAGAGGATATACTCACAACATACAAGATACTGAGAAGAATAGACTCGTGGAAAACTACGCCTAGTTAAAATTCGTAAAAAGGTAGAACAAGAGGACATAGGTGAAGCCTGTAACTGTAAATGAGTCGAAGAAATGCAAGTTTTTTCTCGAAATTTGGCTTTCTCGCACCTTGCACAGGCGGTCAAGAAGTGGAATGCTAGGAGAGTAGAAGCCGCTCCACCCACAACTTTAGAGCCAGATTTAGGAAAGAATTCAAACTAGAGGAAAGCTCTATATAAACACATCAGTTGCAACAGGCTAAATTGCTAGAGCAGCTCTGTAATAAGCTGGACCTCTCCTACCCATAGTCAGAATTAGATAAGCCCACACACACACAAACACGCAGACGTGCACACGCGCTCACACACGCCACGCAACTTCATTCCGGACAGAGGAGAAAAACACCCTCCTGAAATAAACTCATTAAAGTTGGCGGCAGTTATATATGCAAAATTCCTCCATCCCAATTAGGTTTCTTGACGTGAAAAAATTAGCGGATATTTGCAGGGAATCTGAGTTTACCGGAGCCGCTGTGAGATAGGTGAGAGATACAGTGAGTGAGGTTAAAAATATTCAATATCTTGCCGCTTCTTTGTGAGCTGTTGCCTATGTGTTCTGGCCTATATGGACTTGGGGGATTGAGCCTCAGCTTCTGTGTTTCGCCTCCCAGTCACCTGTTGCAATGGCCCTTCCAATTATCTTGATTCTTATCGTTTATGCTCTTGAAACTCTGGGTGGTGTTAGACTAATCTGTCTCTTCTTTGAGCTCATTCCACTTGCTCATTTTGCGCACACAACTCAACAGTGTTTTCTTGCAAGCAAATGGTTCATGCGGGCTTCTGGTTTCCACCCATGTCCTCTCCTCCTGTGTCTGCTCATGATAAACACTTTGTTTTTGTCTGCTTTTTGATGCGCATGATGCTCTTCTTTTTTCCAGGTCATGGGGAGGTGTTTCTTCCCTTTCTCTTCAGTCTGGGTTCGTAACTCTGTCCTCCAAGCTCAGAAATCGTAGTCAACCTCTACATTTTCTCTAGTTTTGCCTCGTACTTCTCAGATAGGGATTCCAGGCTGAAAATGTATGTTCTAGTACCGCATTACTATAGATAGTGTGCAACGTTCTGAAAGTTTCCTTGTACAGGTGTCTGAAGAATGTTCTAGTGGTTGTCAGTGTTGCACATGCCGCTGATTTTATCCTGTCTGTGTTTGCCTCAAGTGTTTAGGTTGTAGTCATACCTACTTAGAGATCTCCTTTTCTTTGAATTATCTCTTTTCTTTATGACTTAAGCATCTGCCCTCCCATTTTCTTTTTTGCCTCTTCGACCCCTTCCCAAATTTTAATCTTGGTTGACAGGGGGAGCCGGTCGGCCGAGCGGACAGCACACTGGACTTGTGATCCTGTGGTCCCGTGTTCGATCCCGGGCGCCGGCGAGAAACAATAGGTAGAGTTTCTTTCACCCTATGCCCCTGTTACCTAGCAGTAAAATAGGTACCTGGGTGTTATTCAGCTGTCACGGGCTGCTTCCTGGGGGTGGAGGCCTGGTCGAGGACCGGGCCCCGGGGAGGTTATCTTGAGGTTATCTTGAGATGATTTCGGGGCTTTAGTGTCCCCGCGGCCCGGTCCTCGACCAGGCCTCCACCCCCAGGAAGCAGCCCGTGACAGCTGACTAACACCCAGGTACCTATTTTACTGCTAGGTAACAGGGGCATAGGGTGAAAGAAACTTTGCCCATTGTTTCTCGCCGGCGCCTGGGATCGAACCCAGGACCACAGGATCACAAGTCCAGTGTGTTGTCCGCTCGGCCGACCGGCTCCCCATTTCGGGACACTAAAGCCCCGAAATCATCTCAAGATAACCTCAAGATTGGTGTACACGCTGGAAACCCGGGATAGCTGGGAAGGCATTAAACTAATCAAGGGAGTACCTGGTCGACAGAAAACAAAGTGTCATAATATCAGAACGTCGTTTAGAAACCTAAATCATGACTCTTTCAAGGCAATCTACACAGCTTATGTTAGACCAATATTAACATATACAGCTTCGGTCTGGAAGCTGTGTCTTGCGGAATATAAAACCAACAATTCAGATGTACAGAGCTTTACAACAAGAAATTGAAATTGAAATAAGTTTATTAAGGTAAAATACACACAAAGGTATGAGGTAGCTCCAGCTATTCTCACCCCGTTCAGTACATCGTGTTAATACATACATAGACACACACCACAAACAATAAACATATTACCAAACATTCTGAGAGATAAATATCTACATTTCCTTTTACAATAAGAGCAGTGTCATATCTCGGAGGATTATGTGGAGAGGTTAAGGAAACTAGATCTTACAACCCTATAGGACAGGACAAGCAGAAGGGATATGATCGCAACATAAAAGATACTGAATGGAATATACATGGTCGACAAGGACAGGCTCTTTAAAAACGAGATAAAATGGGACGAGATGGCACAAGTGGAAGCAGGAAACGCAAATAAGTCGAAGAAATATATGGAAGTACTTCGTACCCTGTACTGGTGGACAACAAATGTAATACACTAAAGGAAGAAGTTGTGGAAGCCACCTCCATCCGCAACTTTAAAGTCAGATTCGACAAAGAATTCGATCGTCAGAGTAGTTAGATTATAACGCAACATGCATACCAAGGCTCGTTGACGGGGTATATAGAGCTAGACTTCATTTCCCCGTAGTCACTGATAGGTAAGCTCCATTACCACCACCACCACCACCACTACTACCACCACCACCACCACCACCACCACTACCACCACTACTACCACCACCACCACCACCACCACCACCACCACAACGAACATCATCTAATCGTCACCTACCACCAATTCATCTCAATTAGCATGAGCACCACCATCCGGTACACAAACACGCATTGTACCATCACACCAACCACCACTACCACCACCACCACCATCACCACCACCACCACCACCAATAACAACACTACCAACTCCTCCAGCTAGCCATCAACACAACCCTCACACCACAAACGCTCTCATCCACACCATCCTCTCTGATGACTCTGACATTAACAGAACATTTGCATACACATCGTCTAATAATGCAATCACGCAGCTCTCCTACCCACATTTACATACAATACCGCTAATGCTAAACACTAATGGACCTACCCAACGCTTCTACGCGGATGGCCAATACACCTTTTTTGTTTTTGATTTTTTTTTTTTGAGGGTTGGGGGGAGGGGGGGGGGTGATTTCGAGTTCTGATTTGTTTATTTTTGTCCGTTTTCTATAAAAGCAAAATCTAATTTTACCTTTTTTTATTTGTATTCAAGTTTGTAGTTTGTTCTTAAATGTTAGGGAGAAGATATTGTTTTTTTTTTAATAAGACGACATGATTAGGGATTAGTGATTGATTTTTGGGATTTGTTCATTGGCCTAAGGCCAATCACCCTCTGGAGGGTTGTTGATAACTATCAGTCTTTAGAGGGTTATTAAGGCCCCCACAACAGGTTAATTATCAACCAGCAAGTATACTCTAGACCTGAACATAGTCCAGGACAAAAGTATACTCTATGTATACACCGAGAAGCTGGGTATACCGCTTAATGTATATGTATATCCCCCTGCTGATTACTTAAAGATGCCTGGTACTCTGTACTCAGGGGTAAAAAGGATGGCTGCTACACCATTTAATAAAGGTGTATGTATACTGAGAGCTGAATCCCACTTCCCACTTGGTTTACTCTACTCTACAATACTCAGCGCTGAAGTAAACTTGCTGGGTGGTCAGTAAACTGTTGTGGTTGGCAGCCTTAATACTCCCAGAGATTGATTGTCATTAATAACCATCCAGTGGTTAATAGGCCTTAATAATTTGCGAGAGGATGATAGGCCTTAGTAACTCTTTAGAGGTTGATAGGCCTCAATAGCCCTCCAAAGGTTGCTAGGCCTTAAGCCCAACACGAAACAACCAAAGCTCTAGAACAAGGCAAAATTAACCTTTATCTTTAAAATATATATATATATATATATATATATATATATATATATATATATATATATATATATATATATATATATATATATATATTAAATTTTTATTCAAAATATTTATTAATATTCGAGACCAAAGAGTCAAATAATGGCTGTAATAGGAACTCCATTTGACCAGACACGTACTCATTATCATCCCCATTATCTGTTAATTATCTACTCATTATGAGGCAGTTCTATAGTACTGAAAGCAGTGTCTGTGGTTCCTGAGGTCAAGCTGTCAGTGCATTGAATTGCGTCTTCTAATATTCATCAAGTTCTGGTGTTTTAATTTAGATTTTCCCCATGGGTCCTGGGTTCGATCCCAGGCGCCGGCGAGAAACAATGGGCAGAGTTTCTTTCACCCTATGCCCCTGTTACCTAGCAGTAAAATAGGTACCTGGGTGTTAGTCAACTGTCACGGGCTGCTTCCTGGGGGTGGAGGCCTGGTCGAGGACCGGGCCGCGGGGACACTAAAAGCCTCGAAATCATCTCAAGATAACCTCAAGATATGGGTTAAAATGCTTCAGGTACTGAAGATTGAGAAGATTCCCCCTCGCCAAAGATTCCTTGGAGAGGGGATGAAGCATACCTTACCTTGAGGTTACCTTGAGGTGCTTCCGGGGCTTAGCGTCCCCGCGGCCCGGTCGTCGAACAGGCCTCCTGGTTGCCGGACTGATCAACCAGGCTGTTGGACGACCTTCGAAATCTTCAGGTTAAACTAATACTCACACTCTTCACAGAGAAGAAGAGCTAATCAGAGCAATAATGTGTTTTTAGAACCCTTCCTTCAGACTCAATTATATACACTTTTTGCGCTCCTTTCTGTGTTCATATATATTACACGGCTGCAATAGTGTTGGGACTGCCTCGTTATCTCCTCCGGGGCCCATCACAAAGGCAATTAGACACAAGGCGGGTCATTAGTGCCTGAAGTGTCAGCAGGATCTGAAGTGGCACCCCAGTGGGGTTAAGTGTGGGATAAGGAGCGCCGGTACTGTAGTTCCGGAGTTAATGGGGGTAGGGAACAGTGGGCACGGAACGTCAGATGGGTGTAGGGGGCAATGGAGCACTGAACAAGGAACGTCAGGTGAGTGTAGGGAGCAATGGGGCAAGGAACGTCAGGGTTGCACCAATATATGTAGTGGATAGAGCGTAGCAACACACACATACACAGCACCGCTCCTGTGCCAGGTAAGTCCACTACGGGCTCACCACAGCCCGTGCTACTTGCCCCACTCCTGTGCCAGGTAGGCTACGGGCTCACCATAGCCCATGCTACTTGGAACTTGTTCCGAGTAGCTGAATCTATAACAACAACAACAACAACGTAGCGACAAGTAGCTCCATTAACAAGAGCAACAAGTCCAAGAGTGCTACTTGTTTGAAGGAGATGAAGTATCAGCAAAGATAGCAATAAGCGAATGAAGGCGTGTAGGAGGGAACAGAAGAGGTAAGGGAAGGAATGTGGAAAGGAAAGAGAGAGGGAGACGATAAAGGAAGTAAACATAGGAGAGGAACAAGCGAGAGTAAAGGAAAGGAAGAAGTAAGGAGGGAGAGGAATACGCCATTACAGCACAAACGAGCGTACAAAAATAGTCTCGCCTCACACAGCTGGGCGTAGTAGCCGTATATAATGTAGGAAGGACGCATGTTTGGGTTTACGGGTTCACCATAGCCCGTGCTACATGGACACTTCGTCCTGAGTAGCTAAATCTTTAACAACAACAACAGCATGTTTGGGGGTGCGGGGGTGAGGGAAGGTGTTGGGTTGGGGGTGATAGTTAGTAGGGGGAGGAGGAGGGGGGGAGGGGGAAGATGGTCAACGACCAATTATAGACGCAGGGAGATCTGGGGAACGAGAAGTGTCAAAAGATATGAGACTACAGGTTAATTTGACTTACATGTTCCTCTGTTTCCTCCAGCGCTGAAATTAAGGGATCACAATATCCCTGCGACCTGTGGCACTATGCGGTCCTGTGGCACTCTGCTTTTCAGTGTGATATCTTCTGACAAGCAGCTGCCAATCCTGATATTAGTTGTGTTGTCAATGAAGCTGGATAATACTAGAGAAGGCCTGGCCAGAGACCGGGCCGCGGGGACGTTAATCTCTGAAATCAACGCATGGTAACCGCAAGGTACCTTTAACATCTTCTGCCGGTGTCAACTGTAAAGCATCTCGTATTTTAACCCGACGTGCCAGTCAGTCGTGTCAGTGAGATGATCTAAGCAAGATGCTGTATTTCACTTATTTCCTCGTGGTACTGGGGATTAACTAATCCATCAACGCTATACCTGCGAGGACCTCACTGTCACGTCTGAATTGATGTTGTCTGATGTTATATATTAGCTCCTCTTGCCCTCTACAAAGTGAATATCCTTCTCCCCTTCTCCACAACTCCCCACTGATGCCCCCACAGCTACGCCACCAACATAGCTCCCTCACCCAAGCCCTCTCCTACACACCAATCCTCACGACATTGGTCTCGTCACCTCCGCAAGAACATGCTTCCCACAAACTCTTGTCCACACAAGATAATGTGGTTAAAGTTGTACAAGAGGCGGGGAATGTTGGTCGAGGAGCGAGGGGAGGGAAGGTATTCTGGGAGGGGATTATTGGCGATGCCTGAGACCAGGGATGCTGTATGTACACATATATATAAATATACACATACAGATACATATGTATATATCAATAGTCTCAATATCAAAATGGATTCAAAAAAGACCACACAGCCCTTCTACCTGACCTGGGTGTTCCGTCCCTGATGTCAGGACGGGATAGTTGATGATGGGATAGGGAGTACATGGGAGAATGGACCATGCACCTAGGAGAGAATCTCCCAGACATGGCCCGCCAGGTACACTGGTGGGAGGTGCCAGGAGAATAGCTAACATGTTAAGGTCATTTCCCCGGGGGACACCTGTGTCATTTCCTCGCTGGAGATGAGAGTCTGCCAACCGTAAAGATCTCCACGATTTTCGCCACATTATCAGACCCAGAAGGTCCGCGGGTCTCGCACGCAAATGGTGTATTTTGGCGGGAATGGAATAACGCGCCCCAGTTAACCTTTCTGGGAAATTTTCAGGTGAATTTCTAGCACGGGGATGTTCTTGGTAATTCTGATATTTTGTTCGTTCAGAGAAATTGCACCGAGGGTGATGTGGGGACCACGATAAAGGAAGGGAGAAGGAGAAGGTGTAATTACATTTTGTATCAAGGCATGGCAGCAGCAGTCGCAAATTTGAAGGTAGATTACTTGGGTGTGTGGAGAGTGTGGTAGTGGTGGTGGATGGTGGTGGTGATAGAGGTGTTGGTGGTGCAATTTGGTCGTTGATTAAGTATTACTCTTCTCGCTTGTCTTGTGGTGGTCAGGTTTTGGAGGGTGAGAGAGAGAGAGAGAGAGAGAGAGAGAGAGAGAGAGAGAGAGAGAGAGAGAGAGAGAGAGAGAGAGAGAGAGAGAGAGAGAGAGAGAGAGAGAGAGTGAGAAAGAGAGTGAGAGAGAGAGAGTGAGAGAGAGAGAGAGAGAGAGAGAGAGAGAGAGAGAGAGAGAGAGAGAGAGAGAGAGAGAGAGAGAGAGAGAGAGAGAGAGAGAGAGAGAGAGTGAGAAAGAGAGTGAGAGAGAGAGAGTGAGAGAGAGAGAGAGAGAGAGAGAGAGAGAGAGAGAGAGAGAGAGAGAGAGAGAGAGAGAGAGAGAGAGAGAGAGAGAGAGAGAGATTGACATTTAGAGAAAGAATGACCACGAAAGAGGGGACTAATATACTAGTACTAATATAGCCTAACAATCCCTTAATTATTCTAACCTCACCAAATCAAACAAATCACACCTAAACTAACCTAATCTAACCACACCTAACCTAACCTAATCTATCCGGATGCTGCGAGCGTAAAATAAACAATTTACTTTTAAACATCGCCTATTGATAATTAAGAGTAATCAGATGGATTATAAAAGCCGAATTATTTTTTTCTGCTACCATGGGACCTCTTCAAACTATGGTGCCACCTGCGCCCATGGGACCCTTGGGACCATGGGACCTTTGGGACCATGGGACCTTTGGGACCATGGGACCTTCTTTGAACAAATCAGTACATTTTTAAGGAAATTTTTAACTGCTCTTTGTTAGAGCCAATAAATTCACTCGCCTCAGCTAGTAATTAAAGCGAAGAGGAAAATGCATGAGCTGAAGGAGGGGAGAAGATGGGGAGTAAACAAGAGAGAGAGAGAGAGAGAGAGAGAGAGAGAGAGAGAGAGAGAGAGAGAGAGAGAGAGAATTAGCAAACATGATAGAAACGAACAAGATTGGCTTGAAATCTCATCTGCTCGAATTCTTCCTCTCATTTTATGATTAAATATCCTTATTAGGAATTCAGTGGATATTTTGCATTTGAAATCCAATATAAATAAAATAATAATAAAAGTAATTATACAAATAATGAGAATGATAATAAAAATAATTATATTATTATTTATTATTGCGATTTTCACCTTCAGAACCTGATGACTCGATATTAATGGATGGTTCAACTGTACTTTAAATTGCTGTACTGTAAAGAGACCAATTATATACGAAGTAAATTTATTGATGTTTTTGTCAATGATAATTTTTGTGTACCACGTTATGTCTTTAAAGCCCCCATTTCACATACACACACACACACACTGGTTGTTAGAGTTTAACCCAAGCAAATGTAATGTAATGAAGATAGGTGTAGGGAGCAGGAGGCCAGATACACGGTATCATTTGGGAAATGAAATCTTTCAAGAATCAGAGAGAGAGAGAAAGCACGACCGTAAAAATCGTTGCCCAAACGTCTCGACTTCCCACATCTACCACCACCACCCGATCCATATTATCACCCCCTACCACCCAGCCTACCACCACCTGCCCTGCCTACCACCACCACCACCACCTGCCCTGCCATCCCCTGCCACCCACCTGCCCTGCCATCCCCTGCCACCCACCTGGGGGACAGGCATATTTCGCCTGGGGATTGGCGCCAACCCAAGGTTTGACAGTCACCAGGATTGTCCTGTCTCGAACTGTTGCTGACCCCATCGCGTGTGGTGTCTGAATTGCATTTTCAAATTTCCGTGGGATACATGCATTCATATGGATACCTATATATAAACATAGCGATACGTGTATACATTGAGATACATATATATACATCAGGATGCATACATAGCATAACATACACATATATATGCTAAGGAACTGACCGTTAACAAACGGCAAAAAGATTTTTCAACGCAAAAAACATCACAACGGTCAATTAGGCTTCACGAGACATCGAGATATAGGACTGACTCTGGATTATATAGGACTGGCTTAGAATTATATAAGACTGGGTCAGGATTGTATAGCACTGGCTCAGGATTATATGAGAACTGGCTCAGGATTATATGAGGACCAGCTCAGGATTATATAGGACTCCAAACACACAGAAGTAATGCGAACACAACATAACTGATGAGCGGAGATAAGGAGACGAAGATGGAAGTAGAACAACTCGAAGAATAACACAAGAACACATGAGTAAAGAACCCAAAAGAGAAGCACAAGAAGACTATATGAGTAGAACAGGAGTAGAAAGGTGAGAACATTAAGAACAATTAGCGTGTAATCACCATCCTGAAACAACACCCCCCCCCCCCCAACAACCTTTGAGGTATTGACCAGAGATCACATGTTGTAGTTTCAGATTTAGCTACTCAGAACGAAGTGTCCAGGTAGCACGGACTATGGTGAGCCCGTATTGATCAGAGATCACAGTTACTGAGAACGGATGAGAGGGAGAAAGAGCAATATCCTGTTTTTGTCTCTGGAAACAAAAACAGTTTTTTTTTTTTTGTATTTTCAGCTTGTAGTCCTTACCGCTGTTTTTGTTGGCCCTTGGTTGTGTTTGTCGATACTTCTTGCTGTTCTGTGTTTGGATTGATGAAGTATAAGTAAGTCTGTTTTGAAAAGAGAAAAAAAAAAAATGCATTTCAGTTTTTTTTTTCTGTCGATATTTTTCTGAGTGGAGGGGTTGTATAAGTTGTTGTTGATGTTGTTGTTTTTATTGTCAAGTTTGCGCTGTTCAGATGAGAGGCTGAGTCTCTCTCTCTCTCTCTCTCTCTCTCTCTCTCTCTCTCTCTCTCTCTCTCTCTCTCTCTCTCTCTCTCTCTCTCTCTCTCTCTCTCTCTCTTTCTCTCTCTCTCTCTCTCTTTCTCTCTCTCTCTCTCTCTCTCTCTCTCTCTCTCTCTCTCTCTCTCTCTCTCTCTCTCTCTCTCTCTCTCTCTCTCTCTCTCTCTCTCTCTCTCTTCTCTCTCTCTTTCTCTCTCTCTCTCTCTCTCTCTCTCTCTCTCTCTCTCTCTCTCTCTCTCTCTCTCTCTCTCTCTCTCTCTCTCTCTCCCTCCCTCTCTCTCTCTCTCTCTCTCTCTCTCTCTCTCTCTCTCTCTCTCTCTCTCTCTCTCTCTCTCTCTCTCTCTCTCTCTCTCTCGTAACATTCTCTCACCCAGGATGACTGAATGGTAGGTGCAATGTATTCTGTATGTGTGTGTGTGTGCATCTGTCATGTTAAAGAGGTGAGGTGTATATGAGCGGCTCTCACCCGAGCAGAGAGAGAGAGAGAGAGAGAGAGAGAGAGAGAGAGAGAGAGAGAGAGAGAGAGAGAGAGAGAGAGAGAGAGAGAGGGACAATATCAATGTCCTCTGTCGCACAGGTGCGTGAAATAATGGGTGAGGGAGTTGAATGACGCTGGTAGTATGTGCCAGGTCCTCTCTTGTTTGGAGTGCCTCAACATGTTGGATAAACTAGGTAACTTTAGAGTGCCTCGGGAGCTTGTAGTGCCTGCTGTAGCCAGTGGTGCCTCGGGTGCCTGTTGTGCTTTGGGGGGCTTGGTGTAGAGCAAGAGAGTTGAGGAGCCTCGGAGGATAAAGTATTCTGGGAGAACGGAAAATTGAGCGTGTGTGTATGTGTGTGTGTGTGTGTGTGTGTGTGTGTGTGTGTGTGTGTGTGTGTGTGTGTGTGTGTGTGTGTGTGTGTGTGTGTGTGTGGGAGTTTTGTCTGACCATTGACCATTGTATGAAGACAAGAACGAGGGAGAGAGAGCGCAGGGCGGCTATGGCCACTGAAGTATTGCGAGAGAAATGAAGTGAATCCAAAGCTATTTTGTATTATTAACACATTTAGGTACATCTGCATTTGTGCAACTACCCTAGACTATATGAAGGGGAGTACAGTGTGTCAAAAAGCTAGCTACGTGGTGCTAAAAAATCCTCATCACACAGGATGGTTAGTCATACAGAGACAGGTGATAAGCACTCTGCACTGGCAAATTCTGGGTACATTATGAGGACAGGCTCAGGTAGGGGCCAGCGAGCGCTCTACTAGGCCAGCACAGAGTCTGAAGATGTCCAAGAATATTCAGGAAGAACAAAAATAGAACAAGGGAATAACTAAGAGTCAGTGAGGGCCAGCTTCGATCGGTTCAGCGAGGATCAGTTTCAGGGTTGACCGGTTCATCATGAATCAGGGAATGCCAGGGGTAGAGCAGTTCAAAGAGGATCAGGGAAGGTTTAGGGAGGACCAAAGACGGGTCTGGGAAGGATAGTGGCAGTTATGTAGCTCCCAAGAGAGACATGACAAGATTTTGGTCAAGGGTGAGCCAGGGAGGGCCAGGTCCAACGAGTGTTACGGGGCAGAGTAAAGTAGGGTCAAGGTTGAAGTAGTCAGGGAGGATCAGGAAAGGGCCAGAAGGTAGGCCAGATGGTTCAATGAGGTCAAGGGTAGGATTACTGAAGGCCAGGGAGAATGAGGGAGGACCAAGGGAGGAGTACCAGGATAGCAAAGATATGATACGGGAGAGGTCAGGGGGGCAGAGAAGGAAATGGTCAGGGGAAAAAGAAGAGTGCCAGCCATAGGTCAGGTATAGCCAGGGTAAGGTCATGATTGGCCAGCGTCAGAGAGAGGAAGGCCAGAGGTCAGTAACGGCCAGAAAGAGCCAGGGAGGGTAAGACATACCAGCCACTCAGAGATCCAGACGAAAGGTCATCAAATAAGCAGCTCTGTAGGAGACGAACAACTTCCACGAGTTGCATAATTACTTGCAATTACATGTTAACATTGAGCAGATGACTTGACGTTTGGCTTTTTCAATAATTTACTTGTCATAGAATTGCAACGTGAACTCGTTTTTCTCCTTGTCACCTGAGGTCTGCCTGTTTTTGCATCATTCAATTCCAGGAAAATACCTTGAGTTAAACGACCCAATTACATATCGAGGCAAGTGCATTAATAACCATTCCATTCACCTGGGTTATAAGAGACTCGAACTCTGGACCCCAAGCGTGTGAGGCAGAAGCTCTATCGACTGGGCTATGAGTAGTCTTAATAAGAAAATATTATTTCATTTAGTTGTATTTTCATTTAGCATTTTTTATTTACAGTAATAACCACTTAAGAAACACAAAAAATACCTATATATATGTTAAAAAAAATATACAAAGAACAAAAAAATAGTAGGAAAGAGCATCACAAAACGGAACATTTTGGGCATAGCCCAGAAAAAGGCAAGCACTACCCTGAGAGCACACGCTCGAACACTCACCACAAGTTGTGAATATTACTACCTGCGCTGCGGACCCCGGCACCGTGCGCACGTACGTGAGCCTTCGTCGAGGCTCGTCGAGGCTATATATATATATATATATATATATATATATATATATAGCCTCGAACTAATAACTAATAACAGTATTGACAACACTTCCTTGAACTTCCTTACAAAACAATTTGTGAATGAGAGAGAGAGAGAGAGAGAGAGAGAGAGAGAGAGAGAGAGAGAGAGAGAGAGAGAGAGAGAGAGAGAGAGAGAGAGAGAGCGGGTAGAAGGTATTATATGACAGGCACTGGCGGGGTCCAGTAAACAAGAAGATAGCAACACACTGCCCAACATCCTTCACTCCCTCTGAGAGATAGTGTTACGGAAGTTTTGACGCCAACCAACATAAAAGATACGTTTGTGTGCAACTTTGTGACGCACGCACACACACACACACACACACACACACACACACACACACACACACACACACACACACACACACACACACACACACAAACATATGTCCTCCCGACCAAGCAGCCAGCATCGAAGTCGTAGTCTTAAGGGCCTAAGTTCGAATCCTCCTCTTCCGAGACAGAAACGACTTGGCAGTTTCTTTCACCTGATATACCTGTTCACCTAGCAGTAAATCACTACCTGGGAGTTAGACACCCGCTTCGGGCTGCAACCCGGGTATGTGGAAGGAGGAAAATGTGAAGCAATAGAAGGAACCCACAACTGAGAAAGAAGTACCAGCAGCAGCAGCAGCAGCAGCAGCAGCAGCAGCAGCAGAGATAACAAGCAAAGCTGCTGCAGACTGTTCATTCACAGCCTGCTAGAACCAATAGACTCAACTTGCAGCAGCAGCAGAAAAAAACTCAAGTATCCCGGGTACATTTTTGACAAGTTTTGGGGCGCCGGAGTTTCAATGAACACTGTAACACTACATTGAAAATGCAGAGCGAGCAAAAAGGGAAAGTGTGTATAAATATATATATATATATATATATATATATATATATATATATATATATATATATATATATATATATATATATATATATATATAATATATATATATATATATATATATATATATATATATATATATATATATATATATATATATATATATATATATATATATATATAATATATATATATATATATTATACATTTTTCTTGTGTGAGTCGTTCGGTGCTTGAATTTCGTCCCGTTAAATGTAACGAGGATAATTTTGGTGCTTCGCCAAGAACTTGGGAATGTTTCTCGTCCCTAAAAAAAATAAGAGAGCAGTAATTGACGACATATTTTTGTCCTGCTCACACTCGCGCGGGAAGGAGGACTTTGGGACTTTCCTTTAAGGAATACTTAAGCTTCTTGAATTTGTATATCTGTGTATGCTGTATATTTTTCTTATATTCGTTGAATAGAATGACTATATAGGCCAATTTTTTACCACGAAAGCGAATACATACACGAAAAAATACACCAAAACGCTTGTATCATTCGGTATGAAATACGCACCGTACACATTAGATGGTAAGATATACGCTGTATTATATCACATTAGATGCTAAGATATACGCTGTATTATATCATACATTATAGATCATACATTATTGTATGATCCCTTTTAGACTGTCTCGTCAGATTCTCACTCATTACACTCACCTCAAACTATTAGAACTCTTACAATTGACCTATTTCAAAATAATTGAATGCCAGAAGTTAGACCCAGTTAAGATCTACTGAAGAAGGCAGACAGACAGACTAATGAAAACAACTAACATGTTAAATTGGCGGAGGAGTCAGCTATTTTTCTCCAGGATGTATGTGAGAGAGAAAAGCCACCGTCCTGGGGAGTGAATATTGGCTGAGGAATTTATTCACGTCTGGGTCCAGAGAAAACGGATTGTGTGTTCGATTTTCCTCGTTTTCGTCCCACCATCCTGTTTTCTGTTGATGTTTTTTTTTGTCGCGCTTCCTGTTTTCTGTTATTTTTTTGCCGCTCTTCCAGTTTTCTGTTATTTTTTTGCCGCTCTTCCTGTTTTCTGTTGAACTTTTTTGCCGCTCTTCCTGTTTTCTGTTGAACTTTTTTGCCGCTCTTCCTGTTTTCTGCTGAACTTTTTTGCCGCTCTTCCTGTTTTCTGTTATTTTTTGCCGCTCTTCCTGTTTTCTGTTGATGTTTTTTTGCCGCTCTTCCTGTTTTCTGTTGATGTTTTTTTGCCGCTCTTCCTGTTTTCTGTTGATGTTTTTTTGCCGCTCTTCTTGTTTTCTGCTTACTATATTTTCTACCAACCTTCTCATGCCTAAATATTAGGACTGGACGGTCTCGCTTCATGCAGGTCGGCGTTCAATCCTCGACCGTCCAAGTGGTTGGGCACCATTCCTTCCCTCCCGTCCCATCCCAAACCCTTATCCTGATCCCTTTCTCCTGATAGTTCCCTTCCCTACCGACCTTCTTCTTTTCTGCTGGTATTCCCGTTTTCTATGAGCTCGTTTACCGAATCTTCCCGTTTCGTGCTGAACTCGTTTTCTACGACCTTCCCATTTTCTTGTTAGCTTCTCGTTTTCTGTAACCTTTTGAGTCGTGTGGAAAACATTTTTCAGTTCTAAACGGTGTTCGGTTAAATGCATTAATGAGCGTTTGGGTTTTGTTGATGAGGACGGGCTGCGATTCAAACACAGGAAGAAATCGAAGCACAGTTCAAGAAAATTTCGAATGTAATCAGTTGAGTCACGTTTAAAGTGTCTTATCATTCATAAACAGCTTAGTTAGTGCTGGATAAACGGGCAGTTAGTCATTGTTCACGAGGACTGACTGCAGTAAAGCAATTGGTCCTTCTTAGCTGTGCCTCTGAAATGATCAGAGGTCTCTGTGTCACATAGAATCTCGCAATAAAAGCATCTTGACATAGAAATGGTCATGCAGAAGTTACACTCAGAGAGACAAGTTTCAACTGGTCGCCGCTAGGGAGAAAAAAAAAACATCCAATAGAAATAGCCAGGGGCCAGATTCACGAAGTAGTTACGCAAGCACTTACGAACCTGTACATCTTTTCTCAATCTTTGGCGGCTTTGTTTACAATTATTAAACAGTTAATGAGCTCCGAAGTACCAGGAGGCTGTTTATAGCAATAACAACAGTTGATTGGCAAGTTTTCATGCTTGTAAACTGTTTAATAAATGTAACCAAAGCTATCAAAGATTGAGGAAAGATGTACACGTTCGTAAGTACTTGCGTAACTGCTTCGTGAATCCCAGGAAAATCACATTTTGACATGTTCATACATTCGCAAATAGATGAATGTATTTAACATTTATTTAGCCTGGCGGTTTGGTGGTTCAAATAAATATTAATTTCGCCTATAATTGCCTCATCTCGTTCCACTCAGATCTCGCCTCAATCTAAAACCATCAATAATTATTTTTTCCCGCGCTCTGTAAACGGTATTTCCTTAAATATTATGAATACTGTTTCCTTGTCCAGAGGGCGAGCAATTGTTCGGGTAATTTCCCTGGTGGTCTTATGAAAGAATTATTACTCCTGGCTTTTATTAGTTTTATTTTCAGAATATTATATGATGATCAAGTCATTTGTGGAACTGTTGGGTAGAAAGTGGAGAATGTTGTGTGTGTGTGTGTGTGTGTGTGTGTGTGTGTGTGTGTGTGTGTGTGTGTGTGTGTGCGTGCGTGCGTGTGTGTGTGTGTGTGTGTGTGTGTGTGTGTGTGTGTGTGTATGTGTGTGTGTGTGTGTGTGTGTGTGTGTGTGTGTGTGTGTGTGCGTGCGTGTGTGTGTGTGTGTGTGTGTGTGTGTGTGTGTGTGTGTGTGTGTGTGTGTGTGTATGTGTGTGTGTGTGTGTGTGTGTGTGTGTGTGTGTGTGTGTGTGTGTGTGTGTGTGTGTGTGTGTGTGTGTGTGTGTGTGTGTGTGTGTGTGTGTGTGTGTGCGTGTGTGTGTGTGTGTGTGTGTGTACTCACCTATTTGTGCTTGCGGGGGTTGAGCTTTGGCTCTTTGATCCCGCCTCTTAACTGTCAATCAACTGGTGTATAGATTCCTGAACCTACTGAGCTCTATCATATCTATATTTTAAACTGTGTATGGAGTCAGCCTCCACCACATCACTGCCTAATGCATTCCGTCCGTTAACTACTCTGACACTGAAAAAGTTCCTTCTAACGTCTCTGTGGCTCATGTGGGTACTCAGCTTCCACCCGTGTCCCCTTGTGCGTGTGCCACCCGTGTTAAATAATCCATCCTTATGTGTGTGTGTGTGTGTGTGTGTGTGTGTGTGTGTGTGTGTGTGTGTGTGTGTGTGTGTGTGTGTGTGTGTGTGTGTGTGTGTATGTGTGTGTGTGTGTGAATGCTCATTTACTGTTTTGCCTTCAGGATCGAGCTGTTAGCTCTTGGACCCCGCCCTTCTAACCGTTGGGTGTTTAATGTACTGAGTCTTCTATCTTATTTACCACAAATACTCTTCTTTAACACACACAGACACATACAAACACACACACACACATCTCCCTCCACCATACAGCAGCTGTCTGACTCCCAGACACGTGTTTATTGCTAGGTGACCAGGCACATTAGGCGAAAAAAACTCTTCTCATGCTGCCTGGGCCGAGAATCAAACCC
Source organism: Procambarus clarkii (assembly GCF_040958095.1). NCBI lineage: Eukaryota > Metazoa > Arthropoda > Malacostraca > Decapoda > Cambaridae > Procambarus > Procambarus clarkii. The sequence goes on along the minus strand of NC_091184.1, from coordinate 32,408,650 downwards.
GGGCCCTTAGGATTACGGCCCGCGAGCGCTGTCCACTCAGCAACAAGGCCCCTGTGTGTGTGTGTAGTTATGTCGACTGTGGTGATCTAAGGACGAATTGAGGATAAACATTTTAACAAATAAAGTTTTAACAAACAAAATTAACAATTTACAAACAAATTCAACCTCTCAAATACCCGCCATGGGCGCCACCTGGCCGCTGGTAAACACGCCGCTCAAGACTGATCTCTTGAGACGGTAAATAGCGTGAGAATTTAATATTGACACTAATTAAACTCACTTCCTGGCCGGGTCAACCATTTAATTAGCAACTTTCTCTCTCAAGCAAGACTTTGCCTCAAGAGTTTGACCGATGCTCGCTACTGGCTTTGATGGCGCGTTTCTCCTGGCTTGTCTTAGGTATTTTTTTTTGTTTTTTTGTAGCTGGGTTGTATTCAAGTTTACGTTATGAGGATGTAAACCTCACTTTAAGGCTTACTATATTTTTACCTTATTTTTCTTATTTTAGTCTTTTTCTGTCTTATTTTTAGCCATATGATGGTTTTTTTTCTTCATTTATTTTCTAATATTTCATTATTTTACCTTGTTTGTGGTGTAATGTGGTTTGTTTTGTAATTTTTTGTGCTGTGTATCTCCTTTTTAATCTTATTTTCATAACTTATTCCTAGTACCAGAAAATCTATATTTTTTCTTAATTTGGCAAGTTCTTATTGTGTCCTCATTGTACCTTCTGCTGGTTTATATAAACATGATTTATAAAAATAGTTAAAGCTTAAGCTGTTTTTCTTAGAGAGAGAGAGAGAGAGAGAGAGAGAGAGAGAGAGAGAGAGAGAGAGAGAGAGAGAGCGAGAGAGCGAGAGAGAGAGAGAGAGAGAGAGGGAGAGAGAGAGAGAGAGAGAGAGAGAGAGAGAGAGAGAGAGAGAGAGAGAGAGAGAGAGAGAGAGAGAGAGAGCATCGCCTTGCGCAGGGAATGTCTCTTTCCTTTTGGAAGAAGGCAGACTTAGCTCCAATCGACAATAGCACAGGCAGTTGGGTGCCCAAAAGGTATTGACCAGTGTCTCTACAACCAGCCACGGGTAAAATGTTCGAGGCAATAATCTCACAACAAATTACAAAATTGTTCTGACCAACATCTGTTACTGCTGAACTGATGTGACTTCAAAGAAAAGCAAAAAAGAAGATAGTTTTGCTGGTGATCTCTTGTGTAACTTACTCACAATGTGATATCAGCCATCTGATCACCTCAAGATGAGATGCGAAGTTACACTGTGCAATGCAGGTGACCTTGACCGGATGTGACACTGTGGATTGGTGGTAAAGTTGCAAGTGCTTGCCGTCTCAAGCTCGACTTGTAAAAAAAAAATGACTACCTTCAAGATCAGTCTCTCAGGGCAATTCTTAATTGAACAAAGTCTGAAAAACCCACTTAGATGGTGTCTGTATGAGGCATGAGGAGTGTACAAGACGCCGTGATGAGCAATGTTTGCTTCAACGTCCTAACACAACTCATCAACATTGCCCAAACGTAAGGTGATGACTGCAATGCAACCTTGGCTTACTAGCATTTAGAACACGTTCTCTCAACTCGTAGATACTGAATAAATCAAGTCATCTGATCAGTTGGAAGTTATACCTCCCTTCACCCTGCATATCATCTAATATTTAATTTTGCTCTTAAAACACAAACAAAACTCACATTATATTGATCAGTTTTCACATCAAGTTCTAAAAGTTTACTGCTATAGGATGACAATAGTTCGTACTATTTAGATACAGTCATCTCGCAAATTATGCTAAATACCTGTAAAAAAAAGATACACACACACACACACATAGACTCCATCCACAGTTTCAAATGTAGATATGATAAGAACCCAGTAGGCTCAGGAGTCTGTACACCAGTTGATTAACAGTTGTGAGACGGGATCAAAGAGCCAAAGCTCAACCCCCGCAAGCACAACTAGGTGAGTACACACACACACACACACACACACACACACACACACACACACACACACACACACACACACACACACACACACACACACACAAACACACACACACACACACACACACGCAACCAACCGCATCTGAGACGCCCAACAATTCAGCAACGACTCCAAATTGTCACCCGTCCAGTATCACCCATTAACACAATCTCGAAACGAAAAAGAACCCGAGCTAATGCCCCCAGGCGTCTCCCAAGGGAAATTAACCTCAAATCATTATTATTCTCCGAACTCCGGTTACACGGATTAGAGAAAAAAAGGAAAATGTTCGGATTAAATTGAGAATCAACTAAGAGGCGTCGAGAGACAAGAGAATGTATTCCACTGTTATGATGGTGAAGAGTGCAAAAGCTCCCTTGTCATGAAGATCTGAAGAGTATGGCATGATGAGTCTCTTTAGGTGATACAATCTCTCTCTCTCTCTCTCTCTCTCTCTCTCTCTCTCTCTCTCTCTCTCTCTCTCTCTCTCTCTCTCTCTCTCTCTCTCTCTCTCTCTCTCTCTCTCTCTCCCTCTCTCTATCTATCTATCTATCTCTATTTTCTTCCTGCCTCCATCACCTTCTTTCAAGACACACTCCACCATTACTTTAAGCGAGACGGAAGGCACCAGACAAACACACAGACCAATGAGAAACGCCCCATCTATATATCTCCCAGGAAATTTAGAGGCTTTGGCACCAGGAACACAGACAGATGGGAAGGAAGCCTCGTTGAGGAAATGTTATAAGACGGGGAATAAGGGAGAAAAGAGAGGGGAGAGGGATAGAGTAAGAGAGACAGACAGACAGATAATCAAAGTCTCACAAAAAGAGACAAAAATAATTACAGTGTTACAATCTTATGCCTAACCAGGTTCCTTTTAGTCACTGATCCTTTTCAAGTTCAGATATCCTTAACCTCAGTAGAGATGCAGTGACGTGTCGAAATAGTGACAAAAAACACATCAGAAGATGACGGGACGACGACGTTTCGCTCCGTCCTGGATCATTCTCAAGCCGACCGACGTGTCTAGAGTTAGAAAAATCAAGTGGCAACATAAAAACTTTCACTTATTATGGATTAAGTACAACTGAAACTATGTACATTACGTGGACGCTGAATACTGGCGATGTTTTCATCAAATGTGTGGATAAAACCTTCACTCCTCTGGAGAGGTCTTCCAGCGTCCCACTAGCTCTGGAGGGGTCTTCCAGCGCTCCACTAGCTCTGGCCGGGTCTTCCAGCGCCCCACTAGCTCTGCCGGGGTCTTCCAGCGCCCCACTAGCTCTGGAGGGGTCTTCTAGCGTCCCACTAGCTCTGGAGGGGTCTTCCAGCGCCCCACTAGCTCTGGAGGGGTCTTCCAGCGCCCCACTAGCTCTGGCGGGGTCTTCCAGCGCCCCACTAGCTCTGGAGGGGTCTTCCAGCGCCCCACTAGCTCTGGCGGGGTCTTCCAGCGCCCCATTAGCTCTGGCGGGGTCTTCCAGCGCCCCACTAGCTCTGGAGAGGTCTTCCAGCGCTCCACTAGCTCTGGAGAGGTCTTCCAGCGCCCCACAAGCTCTGGAGAGGTCTTCCAGCTCCCCACAAGCTCTGGAGAGGTCTTCCAGCGCCCCACTAGCTCTGGAGAGGTCTTCCAGCGCCCCACTAGCTCTGGAGAGGTCTTCCAGCTCCCCACAAGCTCTGGAGAGGTCTTCCAGCGCCCCACTAGCTCTGGAGGGATCTTCCAGCGCCCCACTAGCTCTGGAGGGATCTTCCAGCGCCCCATTAGCTCTAGAGAGGTCTTCCAGCGCCCCACTAGCTCTGGCGGGGTCTTCCAGCGCCCCACTAGCTCTGGCGGGGTCTTCCAGCGCCCCACTAACTCTGGAGGGATCTTCCAGCGCCCCACTAGCTCTGGAGAGGTCTTCCAGAGCCCCACTAACTCTGGAGGGATCTTCCAGCTCCGCACTAGCTCTGGAGAGGTCTTCCAGCTCCGCACTAGCTCTGGAGGGATCTTCCAACTCCGCACTAGCTCTGGAGGGATCTTCCAGCTCCGCACTAGCTCTGGAGGGATCTTCCAGCGCCCCACTAACTCTGGAGGGATCTTCCAGCGCCCCACTAGCTCTGGAGAGGTCTTCCAGCGCCCCATTAGCTCTGGAGGGGTCTTCCAGCGCCCCACTAGCTCTGGAGAGGTCTTCCAGAGCCCCACTAGCTCTGGAGAGGTCTTCCAGCGCCCCACTAGCTCTGGAGAGGTCTTCCAGCGCCCCACTAGCTCTGGAGAGGTCTTCCAGAGCACCATCGGTAGCACGTCCTCCATGGCGCCGAGGTTCGTCACAGAAAAAATGACTATTCAGAGCGAACATTATCCTTCATTATCCATTTTTTTGGTCACGTTCAAAATCAAAACAAAACCCAACATTGAGAGCTCATTTTCCTCTGGATCCCAAACCGGAGAAGGACACGTGAAAGTGAAACAGCAGTGCCGGCTGTCCTCTCTGTGTTGCAATCATCATTTTTGTGTTTTCTCTTTCACTTGTTAGTTTGCAGGGTCTTCAATAGAGCTGGGTGTGTGGGCGGGGCGTGGGCGGAACGTGGGCGGACGCGGGGTCGAAGTGTGGGTGGATGTGTGTGGGGGTCTTCAAATAGATCGACCATCTTTATCTGCTACCTTGTCAACCACCATCCACCACCTTGTCAACCACCATCCACCACCTTGTCAACCACCATCCACCACCTTGTCAACCACCATCCACCACCTTGTCAACCACCATCCACCACCTTGTCAACCACCATCCACCACCTTGTCAACCACCATCCACCACCTTGTCAACCATCATCCACCACCTTGTCAACCACCCTCCACTATGCCACTTAAACTTAGGCTCCATTTGCCAAAGTGGTAACCACTTTACCTCTTTCCATTGAGTTCTGGTTGAAGAATATTTGTTCTTATTATGAAGAATGTTTCACTTAATACACCGCATCTTTCCCTAAATATACATCATTTTACACTTAATACACAGCTAATTAGCATTACCAATACACATCCCTGTATTTCCAGACAACAGGAATAGTTGTAACTTCACCTCGCTTCCAACTGCCAAAACTCACGTTCAAAACACTTTTCGTTTCTGCTTTCTTTTTAATGACGTAATGAAGAGGGTGTCGGCGGTAAACTGCTCGCCTAAACTATCAAATTGCTGCCTCGTTACGTAGGCTCGTTATCCCTCTAATGGACTTCCTGATACGCTACACACACGCAATTTGCAAAGATCGACAGAGAATGGAACAAATATTATATAATATGACATTATATAATATGACACGAGTCTATAACCTTCGTATATAATTTCTCTCATTAATGAAAGCACATAAAATGACAATTCATATTACAAAGTCAAATATAAATATATTTTTTAATCTCAAATTTATTTCTTGATAAGATGACACAATCAGTGCCAATATATATCACAAAGAGTCGGAAACCTCTGTGTTAGCATCAAACACGCATCATCCTAGAGCAGTGGGATGAATTATTGGAATTTTCTTCATTATGCAGTTATGAACGCCAGAGACTCAGAGGAAATCGCGAGTGATGCTGGACTAGGGATTGCCACTGGTAGTGGCAATTGGTACCGGGGTAAATGTACTGGTATGAGGTTTCCATGCGAAGCGTACGAGAGAGAGAGAGAGAGAGAGAGAGAGAGAGAGAGAGAGAGAGAGAGAGAGAGAGAGAGAGAGAGAGAGAGAGAGAGAGAGAGATAGAGAGAGAGAGAGAGAGAGAGAGAGAGAGAGAGAGAGAGAGAGAGAGAGAGAGAGAGAGAGAGAGAGAGAGAGAGAGAGAGACAATAGGATAACCAACCGAATTTAGGAAGAAAGTCGTGTGCCAACACCACAGACGTGTCACAGTGTTTACAGACAGACAGTATGATCACTACATCACCCATTAGCCAACACCTGCAACAGTTACACCAGGTGGCAGAGAGGTCAATACACCACACACCAGCCAACACCTGCAGGCCACCGCGGCTCCGCCACACAGCCAACACAGAACAAAGTTGTTATCGAGGCCTGACGTCAGTAAATTAGTGATAATTTGTTGTGTGCGTGCGTGTGTGTGTGTGTGCGTGCGTGTGTGTGTGTGTGTGCGTGTGTGTGTGTGCGTGTGTGTGTGTGTGCGTGTGTGTGTGTGTGCGTGTGTGTGTGTGCGTGCGTGTGTGTGCGTGCGTGTACCACATCGACAGAAAATATTAAATACAGCGCTGATAATAGGTGCACTAGATAACATTAATAATAATAATTATAATTGAGAAAACTAGACAGTAATGACAATTTTCACTTCATTGAACGATAACTGTACTATACCTGGAGTATACCTGGACTGGGTTTTGAGAGTTTTTGTACCTCAAAAGATTATCACAACAAAGTCTGAATCTCTATTGAGACTTCTGACACGTGTGGTAAATATATGACTCAGTAGGAATGCCTCAACACTCGTATAGACAGAGGCACGGAAAAAAAAACAGTCGACAGATATCGAGATACAGAAAGGGAAACAGTCTGGGACAGAGACTTAGACCCCAAACAAATAGATATAATACAAACCCACATAAAATATTAGAAAAACAATTCAAACATGAATAATAAAAGAAGAAATAGAAAATCCTCTTTTTTTGTATCCATGAATGCTCATTATCGTAAGCAAAGCTACACAAAATCCTCGTGTTAAACAGGAAAATATGACAGCTTTTCATCTTATCTCGGAGCACGGTCATCGTCAACCTGTTCACTCTATTGTTAACAGTGATTCTTTATGCATTCCCATCACTTTCAACATAATTAAACCTGCTTCAGCCTGCATGGTTGAGCCTCGGCAACCGGCTCAACCATTTCATGCAACACCGCTCCTGAATGACTGATTTCCCGACACTGCCGATTTTCTGTGCGTTCTGAGTAGGCATTTTAGATTCCCAGTGGAGGGAATTGGGGGAATGACTGATTAAGTGAGAGAGAGAGAGAGAGACAGAGAGGAGTAGTGTGTGTGTGTGAGAAGAGTATGTACCTATCAGTACTTACCTATTAGCGTCTGTGCAAGGGAAGATATATAGCTCCTCATGCCACACCTACCACCTTCAATTGTGGATGGAGGTGGCTTTTACAACTTCCTCTTTCGGCACATTCCACTTATTGACCACCCTTACAGGGTACGAATATTTTCCAACATTCCTTCGGCTCATTTGAGTTTCCAGCTTCCACCATTGTCCTCTTGTCCTACTTTGTCTCAATCTGAAGACAAAGACCTTGTCCACCTTGTCTGTCCCCCTCGTTATCTTTTATGTTGTGATCATATGCTCTTTATTTCTTCTATGTATTTAACAGTGAATTTTATAGCGACATAAACATGAGCAAGAATAACTTCAAGGGACACTGGAAGACATAACTCTTGACACTGAAAGACATAACTCTTGACACTGGAAGACATAACTCTTGACACTGGAAGACATAGCTCTTGACACTGGAAGACATAACTCTTGACACTGGAAGACATAACTCTTGAAACTGGAAGACATAACTCTTGACACTGGAAGACATAACTCTTGACACTGGAAGACATAACTCTTGACACTGGAAGACATAACTCTTGACACTGGAAGACATAACTCTTGACACAGGAAGACATAACTCTTGACACTGGAAGACATAACTCTTGACACTGGAAGACATAACTCTTGACACTGTAAGACATAACTCTTGACACTGGAAGACATAACTCTTGACACTGGAAGACATAACTCTTGACACTGTAAGACATAACTCTTGACACTGGAAGACATAATTCTTGACACTGTAAGACATAACTCTTGACACTGGAAGACATAACTCTTGACACTGTAAGACATAACTCTTGACACTGGAAGACATAGCTCTTGACATAGCTCTTGACTATGATAAACACAGCAACATGAGACAACATGACTATGATAAACACTACAACATGAGACAACATGAGACAACATGACTATGATAAACACTACAACATGAGGCAACATGAGACAACATGAGGCAACATGACTATAACAGTAGCCACAATTTGCGTGGTAATCAACGCGAGTCTGCTAGCTGGGTTCTGCTGAACTTTTAATGACTCCAAAAAAGTTCCTTGAACTGGTTTGACTCCAAAAAAGTTCCTTGAACTGGTTTGATTCCCATGGCTGGTTGAACCTGCTCGTCCAAGCTGCCGCTGTACCCAAAAACGAAGTCATTTTTCTTCTGAACGATGTAATTAAAAAAACGGAATTCTCTCACATATTAAATGAATTGTCACATATAAATACATATTGTTTGCAGGTTATATTTCTGTGGAAAATTAGACCTTGCTGACGTTAAGGGTTTAGGTTAAGTTAATAATTATTTGCGTTAACTGTGTTAAAACACCTAACCTAACCTAAGCCTAACTTTACACAAAATTTAAATACATATATGTAAATTGTGTATTATTGAGAATTTCAACGGGAGCTCTGAGGTGACTCGAACCCGCGACCAAGGAACTGCCAGCAGTAAACCTTACCACAGTAACACCGCTGTTGTTGTTATTGTTGTTGTTGTTGTTGTTGTTGTTGTTGTTGTTGTTGTTGTTGTTGTTGTTGTTGTTGTTGTTGTTGTTGTTGTTTTACCATAGAAGTAAAGTTAGCGAGTGTTTTTGTGCGGAAAGCCTCATCTTGGACGAGTAACAGACGAAGAATAGGTTGAAAAACGTGAAAAGTCCGCAAACCCTCTTGATTACGTGGGAACTCTTGATAATATAGGAACTCTTGATAATATAGGAACTCTTGATAATATAGGAACTTTTGATAATATAGGAACTCTTGATAATATAGGAACTCTTGATAATATAGGAACTCTTGATAATATAGGAACTCTTGATAATATAGGAACTCTTGATAATATAGGAACTCTTGATAATATAGGAACTCTTGATAATATAGGAACTCTTGATAATGTTTGATCTCTTGATGACCCCAAGATAGCCTCAGAGGGTCCACGAACTCTTAACAATCCTAAGCAACACATAACTAATTCTGTAATATTCGTGTAAGCGTTCTTCCTCGACTCCCTCACACTAGCTGCGAGAAATGGAGACAAGGGAAGTGTCAGGAGAAAGCGCCAAGCCATTCCGACTATATAGCACTTGGAAGGGGGTCAGGATAAGGATTTGGGATAAGACGGAGGAGTGGGGGGGGGTAGGAATAGTGCCCAACCACTTTGACCGTCTACCGTCCTCCCCAAGTGATCAGATCTTTAATTGCGAAAAATCGAGGTAACAACAGAAATGATTCCTGATCCAGTTTTAAGGGATGCGAACGACCTCTTAAACAAGGACTACAAACAACACTCCCCCCCCTCCTCTCAACCCTCCCCCCAAAAAATATATATATAAATATGTATATATTCGGTTGGTATCGAACCCCTGGGAAGAGCGAGCTACGAGCGGACACCAAAATTTGACAGGTTCTTAAAGATACGAGCCACTAAGTGTAGGTCTCAGCAAGACCTACACTCCCATTTCTCACGGAATTTGAGAGACCATTTTAAAAATCCAGCGAGAGGGTAAACATATTTTTTTGCTCCCTTAGATATATTCGAGAGGTTTATGTCCGTGTGATAATGATGGTTCTTGGGGGGGTTAGGAGGGGAGTGTGGGGGTGGTAAGGGTGGGGGGTGGGGGGTGGTAGATGGGGGTGAGGGAGAGAGGGGTTTGAATTAGGGTTGAGAGCTGGGAGAGCAGGTTGGGGGTGTGTGAGCTGGTTATGTAAGTGCCTCTAATGTGTGACTAATGTGTGATTCTGAATAGCAGACGTGACATTTAATATCGAAGTCTTACCAAAAGCAGATGGGGGTGAGGGGAAGTGAGTAAATATACACCCAGATACATTACTGGGCAGCATGTTATCTTGAGGTTATCTTGAGATGATTTCGGGGCTTTAGTGTCCCCGCGGCCCGGTCCTCGACCAGGCCTCCACCCCCAGGAAGCAGCCCGTGACAGCTGACTAACAACCAGGTACCTATTTTACTGCTAGGTAACAGGGGCATAGGGTGAAAGAAACTCTGCCCATTGTTTCTCGCCGGCGCCTGGGATCGAACCCAGGACCACAGGATCACAAATCCAGCGTGCTGTACGCTCGGCCGACCGGCTCCCTTGTTATGTTGTTACAATGTAACAACATAACGGATGTTACATATATGTAAGAAAAATATCACAATATCATGGCTAAAACATACTTGCTTTAAATCTCACTTGCTTTATAATAAAGCAAGCGAACGTAAAAAATAAAGCAAGCGAGCTACAATAAAGCAAGATAACAAACACGATTCATTAATGGATATCTGAAACCGACTTGACACTGTAAATCAAACCCCGAAATATCTATATTAAACTATCCACGTATAACACCAAAATAAGAACGTTTGTTAGCTAAACCCGGAAATAATGCCTCTGCATAATCATCCTAGTAAATATGATTCTTATTCCCTGGTCGTAATCAGGATGCGACCCTGAAATATGAGGGTAATAGTGTCGTCTCTGGCTTATCTGAACCGAGGCTCCATCAGGTTTATAGGGAGGTGAACTGCGGTACACGACGACGTTGTGGCTTAAATCAGGGTTGGTGGCTAGCGGTTATTGAGACATTGAACTCTGTAACAGGATTTGTGAGTGGAAGCCCTTTATCGGGATAGGTGAGGGGGTGGGATGTATTTTATGAGGATAGGTGAATACTGGCCTAATGTCAGCATAAGTGAGTGGACGCATTAAATTAGGGATGTACAAAAACAGGCCACCATGTACTAAAAACAGGCCACCATGTACTAAAAACAGGCCACCATGTACTAAAAACAGATCACAATGTACTAAAAACAGGCCACCATGTACTAAAAACAGATCACAATGTACTAAAAACAGATCACAATGTACTAAAAACAGATCACAATGTACTAAAAACAGATCACAATGTACTAAAAACAGATCACAATGTACTAAAAACAGGTCATATATCAAGGTTAGTTAGTGACGATCTTCAATGTCAATACATTTACATTTCTTATTTTTTCAGGATTGATGTGAGGTGATTTGCATTCTTTAAAAGAACATTATTATGATCGACGAGGGCGTATCAGTGACTTAGTTTATCAGTTTATCAGTGAATAGTTTATCATATATCAGGGTTGCTGAAAGGCGACATATTGCTCTATTTCAGGGTTGGCGAGTTGCATTTTTAGTTCTGAGATCTATATCTATAAATTAGATTGCCTGTCTGTTTGTTCGAGATTGAAGGTCAGATGTTTGAAGCTAGCCACACGCAATTTTCACAGTAATTGCTGTTGAGTACGTGCCTATCATGGCACGAATCAAGGGAGTACAACATGGTACGGAGTCATATGGACCTCTGTAAACCTGGTCCAGCATGACCTTTAAAATGTTCTAAAAAACTAAATTCAAAATACATTTTTCTTACTATTTCGTAAAACAGAGAGAGAGAGAGAGAGAGAGAGATAGAGAGAGAGAGAGAGAGAGAGAGAGAGAGAGAGAGAGAGAGAGAGAGAGAGAGAGAGGGGGGGGGGGGAGACAGCGACAGAGAGACACACAGAGGCACACAGAGAGACTGAGATAGAAATATAGAAATAGAAATACTAGAAATAGAGATACAGTCAAAGAGCGAGAGACAGACAGATACACAAAGAAACACAAGAGACGTAGAGAGACAGAAAGAGACACAAAGACAGAGAAAGAGAGAGATACAAACAGAAGCAGAGAGACAGAGACAGGATGTGTTGACATGCGTTGGGATGTTACATATGTTCATATTTATTTTCGCTATTTCTCAAAATTTTATTGGACTTGTTTTTTGGTGAAATGATTCAGGGTTGACCTGGCTACCTGGTCGACCATCTGCCTGGGTTCCTCCAGGTGTATATATATATATATATATATATATATATATATATATATATATATATATATATATATATAGCTGTTGATGATGGACTTCCGGAAGAAAATATGGGTGGTATGTCATATATGAAGCATGGTTAGGGGGAGAGAGAGAGAGAGAGAGAGAGAGAGAGAGAGAGAGAGAGAGAGAGAGAGAGAGAGAGCCACTGTGGGGGACACCAGGCGAACGTAACCCGAATATATATGAATTTTACCCAAATTTTTGCTTGCCTTCGGGGCAAGGTTTCTGTTTTTCTCTATTAATACCAAAATTTCTGTCGTCTACTGCTATCTACAATGAAATTGAGTTTACTGGTTTACAATGCTTCACAACTTTCAACCAACGGAAAAGATATACATACTGAAAGGTTTACAATACTCAAGAAGTACCAATCCACGACAAGGTAACTTAATATACTGACGCAAAGTGTTGGATGAAGTATCCCGGGTAGTGATATCCCGGTGATATCAAAGTGATATCACCGGAAAGGTGATATCATTGTGTAAATGATATCAACCAAAGAGCATGGCATTTTTAACTAGTAAACAGAGATGTTTACTTGAAGCCTAAGATAGTTCACTGACATTTGCAATATAAATACTTTGGAGTCCTCCGTACTTGGATGCAACGAACGGACGGGTAGAACGGACGTTGAGACGGAACAGAGACGACACACAAACGGTCCTTTTGGGCAATCCGAGAAAGATCCGAACGGTTCTATAAAGAAGGAATCAGCGGCTGTCATAACATTGACGAACTAACAGACGGATCAGCAGACGATTGGAACACGAAATGATCCGAGGGCGTTCGTAACGAGCTTGGACCAGCAGACGACTGTAATACGAACATATTAGAAGGCGTTCGGAACAAAGACTATCCAACAAATGATTTAAATGCGGATGGACCAGCTGAAAAACAGGTGGACTATTAAGTCCACTATATTATATATATAAATATATATATACTATATATATAAATATCTATTAAGAACTGCAAATATAATGCTTTGGTCTGAGACAAATTGACAGGAGCCCCCACATCATGTAATGTCATGTTATTTAAGATATATTATAGAGATTACCGTAGACAGGAACCAATGTTGTATCACTCACACATCACTGTATTTACATAGTGACGTGTGAGTGATCTCAGAGTCCATCTATATACTACTTACATATTGCTACTGAAGGTATACCCTCACACCCTTGTATCTACGATATAGAGGCATCCCATCATCACTAATTGTCACATCAAAAAAATTATGTTTTTTGCAGGAAAAAAGGTAACCTAACCTGCCCCCTGGATCCACGACCATAAAAGTAGCAGCCCGTCAATTCAGCGAGCCGCTGTGATTTATAGAACATTATATTTTGACGTTGGGGATAGGCGCCTGGGAATAATGGTCTCGTCAAATGGGTAGCTATCATAGCCTCTCCGAAGCCTTGAATCTTTTCGTGAAATGCTTGACTATTTGCAGTCTTTCCGATATTCTGGGTGCTGATAACGTCAAGTGTCTGGCTATCGCAACCTCTCTGTTGCCTTGGATGTTGATATCATGACGCTTCTGGCTATCACAGCCTCTCTGGTGACCTGGATACTGATATCGTCAAGTGTCTAGCTATCGAATCCTCTCCATTGCTAGAACACAAACTTCATCAAGTACCACCTGGTTATCACTGCGTTTTGCATGCTGACTGGGGACCTGCTATCGTCAAATACCAGATTATCGCAGAGGGATATCGTCGAATCACATACAAGACGGTTTGACAAAGCTCGATTTCTAATTATCATATCGTATGAATCGTTAGTTGATGAATTAGCTTAGGATGAATTAGCTTAGGATGAATTAGCTTAGGTTGAATTAGCTAACCTTACCTAACCCCTTACTGCGTTAGGCTCGGTGGGCTTAGGCAAATTTCGATTAGGTTAAACTAACTTGTGTAAAGTTAGGTAAGTTTTAAAACCGGTTAGCGAACTGTCTAAGGGGGGGAAATAATGTAACTTGTTACAGTCTCTCTGTTGCTTATAACACTGGAAAATGTAGCAGGAAAATATTATATATAATGGAGAGTAAATGGAATTTTTTTTCCAAAGCGAAGGTAAATATCTGGAACACTTTGGAAGATTAATCGGCTTATTTCCCGACGTGCAATGCGGTGACCAATCATTCTTGGTCGGTGGGAAGAGGGGGAAGGGGGGGGAATAGGGGGAAGGGGGGGGGAAAGGGGTGGATATAGTAGAGAGGGGGTTTGGGATTTTGTTTTGCGTAAAGCTGAATTAGATATTGAGAGTGTTGATGGAAGGGTTTGTATGAGTTAGTGTGGTTGATGTGTTTCATAGATTGGTTGGTGAGTGGTTGTTGGTGTTGGTGAATGTTTTGGTGCATGGTTGGTGGTGTTGGAGAGAGCGTTGGTGAAACAGCGCTTCCTCAGATGACTGGCGACTAAATAGATTCACTGAAGTCTTGAAAATCTATTGTTTAATTAATGTCTTTCCTTTAATGATTTCGGTTAAAACTGGAATGGTTTCTGAGAAGTGTGTTATGACTTCAGTGAATCCTGGAATTTGATTATAGAATCTAAGGATGCATTCAGGAAATTCTGGAATGCTTTCAGAAATCCAGAAACGGCTTCAGAGTATCCTGGAATGCCTTTAGAGAGTCTTGAATGTCATCACGAAATGTTGGAATGCCTTCAAGAAATCCCTGGATTAATGGTGTGAAGAAAGGATTACACCAAGACGGTAGGGGTTGTTAGGGGAAATGAGAGAGTGGAGATGTTAGGAAGGAAGGAGGAGGGAAATGGTCAGACAGGTAGCAATTGAAATTGAAATAAGTTTATTGAGGTATAAATGTACACAAAGGGATGAGGTAGCTCAAGCTATTCTCACCCCATTCAGCACAACATCAGCATCACAAACAATAAACATATTACCGAACATTCTGAGTGATACATATATACATTTCTCCCTTTACACATGCAGTATGTTACCAGACGTACACACAAATACTTATATGACCAGATACACAGACAGTTTGCAAGAGACATTCAGACAATTCAACAAAAGGTTACAATCTTGGTGTAAAATTCTTATGTCTCGTCAGAATATCATAAGTCTTTCCGTTATGACACATCCGGGGTACTGGGTTCAGGAGCAGTCCTTATCTCAGTGTTACTATAGGTAGGGAAGGAGGTAAAGGACTCTCTCTCTCTCTCTCTCTCTCTCTCTCTCTCTCTCTCTCTCTCTCTCTCTCTCTCTCTCTCTCTCTCTCTCTCTCTCTCTCTCTCTCTCTCTCTCTCTCACTTCCTCACTTTCCTCACAGGCAAACAACAGCTTGAAAGACAATTCTTTAAAAATTCTGTCGTGACAAGACGCTAAGCCCCACAGGGAGTGGGGAGGGGGTGATGTTTTGGGTAGGGGGAGTAGGGAGATGTGGGGAGGGGGCTGGTAAAGAGAGATGGTGGGGGGAGGAGGGAGAGAATGGGCAAGGAACAAGAATGAAAAACAGAACGTGTTATTTTTTTTCATCTTCCAGTGAGTTTACAGTTAATAGCGAACATTTCTTGCTATCAAGCTCGGCCCAGATGGTGCTCCTCAGATTCACCCTCTTTCCTTGTCCCCCCTGAAGCCCCCCTTTCCTTGTTCTCCCCTTAACTTCACCCCCTTTCCTTGTCCCCCCTGAACCCCCTCTCCTTTTCCCCCTTAACCTAACCCCTTTCATTATCCCCTTAACCTCAACCCCTATTCTCGTACGCTAAGCTACTGGGGCCTGTGATGAACATTCCGTCCTTTCAGTTAATAGGTCGCTTTTTGCACGTTTTGGTAACCAACTTATGCAACCTAATGTGAAAAGTAACGACTAACAAATATCTACGTTTTCTATACATCGGACTCGGCAGGTTAGGTGGGCAGCTTGGGTTTGTAGGTTTATACATGAAGAAAACGAGTTGCTGTATTAGCTGATCTTCTCGGTCTTCCAGAACGTTCTGTACTTCTTTCAAATCCCCAAAAGCTCTATTTGACCTTAGAAAAAAGATCACTTTTATACCGTTTTGTTTTCTAAAGATTATTTTACTCTTGGAAAAAGGAAGTTATTGCTCAGTTTGACCCCTTTGGAAAGTGATAATTTTTCCCGTTTTCTGTTCTATTGGAAATAGGATAAAATTCTCTTTGGCTCGTAGTGACTCGCCTCTCAAACTATCCAGTCCATTCTCTTCATATTTCACAACGGAGAAAATATGGGGTACTATGACGCACGAGCCCAAGCTACCCACCTAACCTAACCATTCATACGGATAGAAAACGTGGGGATAAGTGAACCTCTATTTCACAGGAGACATCTCCTGTCACGCAGGGTGCAGTCGCACCTCCACAGATCTCCAGTATCAGCTCTTGATACTGGTAATGGCTCAAAAGGGCCACCACTTACGGGCTATTCATGCCCGTGCCACCTTTTGGGTGGCTTAATCTTCATCGATCAATCAATCGAACCTCTATTTGTTATTATTCCACTTCAACTGGTAACTGGCTATAGGAAGTTACGTTCGCTAGAGGGACTGAGAGCCCTGTGTGAGAACGTTTGCTAATGGGGTATAGAAGTGAACGTTTAGTAAGGGTGACGCGAAAGGCAACGTTTGCTTGCATAGACATAGAAGTGAACGAATAAATCCACCTCGGACGTAGGTTCGAATCCTCGTCACGGCCCTTGTGGATTTGTTCATTTGATGCATCACGCTATTGTGATTTCTGTGAGTAGTGTAATAGAAGTGAACGTTTTGCAAACGAGACGGGAAGAGTGAACGTGTGCTAGCTGGACATGGCAAAGAACGTTCTTATGACGCAAACGTTTCAGCAAACGTTGTATTGGTTTGTTTATACTTTTGATAATGTGTTGATTTGCATGAAAGCGCTCAAGTAATTTCTGGTTTCATTTTCCCTTCGTGGTTATACGGTTTTACGTAATTCATGCCGTGTTAATTTATTTGTGATTTTCACACACACACACACGGTTGAGAGGCGGGACCAAAGAGCCAGAGCTCAACCCCCGCAAACACAACTAGGTGAGTACACACACACACACACACACACACACACACACACACACACACACACACACACACACACACACACACACACACACACACACTCAAACTTTGACATTAAGCGACACACTAATAACCATGAAAACCTTGGCAAAACTAATTTACCAAATGCATTTTTAAGGAGGAAGTTTTGCTCCTCAGAAAATTCTTATCATGTTGCGGAAGTAATTAGTGGAGGTGGCGTCAGGTGGATGCAAATGGGTTAGTGTTCTTTTCAATGGGGAGTAATTTAGTTATAGCTGGCGTAGGTATGCTTTAATGGGTGCTGTGGGATGTAAATGGGATTTAAGGTGCATTACTCGACGTTTCGATCATGCTAATGGGCGTAACTGTACTCTGTGGTCATAAAAAGATCGTGGAGGGAGCAGGATGATGTTTGGGTATGAATATAGGTGTAGGTGTTGGCTAGAGTTGATGAGTAACCTGATGAGTGTACCTGAATACACTGGTGTGAGTGATGGCAGGTGTAGGTACAGGTACAGGTAACCTGGCGCTCCAGGTATACCTGGAGCGCCAGGTATACCTGTGTTAACCTTATACAGAGCAACAGAAGTAGGTAAGACAGAATTATGGGTTGAGTAAATGCTCGAGTTGAATATATATATATATATATATATATATATATATATATATATATATTGTGACGGTAACGCGTTGGTGTTCGGCTGTTTAAGGCTAGGGGTATGGCCTCGTCACATAGTTATAAAAAAAAATAGAAAAACTGGAACTTCGTCTGTGGTAAGGTAAGGAGAAGACACACAAAACACAAGTAAACTTTAACAATGAAATTTTAATTACGTTAAATAAATCAAAACATGAAAATATGGACAAACAAATATGTATAATAAAATCAATGAATCAAAATAATAAGAATTCTTAAATGACACAATGAAAAGTTACGTTAAGGCAAAATAACAAGAAGTGCAACACAAAAGTTAAGTGGGAGGTGCTGGAATATTGGCTTAAAGCCACCACCTCTCTCAGTACACGCTAACGTCTAGCTGGGAGGAGTGCTGGCTACGAAAGCACGGAACATTCTGAAGACTGATGTTGGGGCGACCCCAGACATCAGGTAGTATTGGGGGCGAGTGCAGGTGCAGCCAGACCGGCGACCAATCAGCGGAGCCGTAGCGATCAACGGGTAGTTTGGTGGTTGGAGTTCGAACAGGTGGCTGGATGCATACGTTTCTGCTCACCCTGGCAAGCCTTGCTGGTGCTGGTGTTGTTGTCGTTGTTGGACATTTCTTCCATAGTCTTTTTATATAATTGTGAAGACCTAATTTTGGAGGGAAGAGCAGGCTCAATCTCTTGAAGGAGATTATCGTCACAACTCTCCCCCGAAGCCTGCGGTTCTGGAAGAAGTACGTCGTTATGTGGTGGAGTAATGGATGGAGTTGCTTCTACTTCATAAACTCTGGAGAGATCATGGGCTAAGATGTTGTCAGACTCTTGGTATAGCGTGTCTCCAGGTTGAATTTCTGCAGGTAGCAAGCCCATAGTAGAAGACGTTGAGATGAGAAGTGGGCGTGCTGCAGGAGGTGTAGGGTGGTGTGGTCCGTATTGATGGTGGACCGAGCACTTTTCAGGTGTGGAGTGAAGTGCTGAAGCTTCAGGATGAGGAAGAGTAGCTCCTTGCCAATTGTTCCGTAGATCCTTGTAGCAGTAGTCGCTGACAGGTGTATTCTTCTCGCCTCGTTGCTGCATCACGACACCACCCACGTCGGTACCATTGGCGTCGACATGGAGGATGAAGGGCTTATCTGACGAGGTGAGAGTGGAATTAGAAGAGGGCATAGGAGCACGATTATTATCCTGAAAGCATTTGGGAAGATCATTAAGGATTTTGGAATTAGAAAGCGCCGACTCCTTGTCAGTGCTTTCGGGAGAAGAAGCTGGGAAGGTCTCACTGTGGATGTAGGGTTCTGTGAATGTGGAATAGTTAATCAAGACAGTGGGAGGAGTACCATTATATTGCTTCAGGAGGTTGACGTGGCACAGCTGGGTCTTCCGCCGCCTATCTGGAGTCTCTATCACATAATTATTATTATTCCTGCACTCTTTGACGCAGTAGGGTCCTGAAAATCTGTTTTGTAAAGGTGAACCTGGGATAGGGAAATAAGCAAGGACGAAGTCTCCCGGCTTGAATTTTCTTACTTTGCTGGTCTGGTCGTAATGAGTCTTCATTCTCACCTGGGCTTTCAATAGATTATCATGGGCAAAGCGGTGGACTCTCTCTAGAATGTGCTGAAGGTTTTGAAGAAACTGGGGCACATTCTGATGCTCACTGAAGGTGGCATCTCTGAGAGAGTCTTTGAAAGCCTTAAGGGGAGTACGGCACTTACGGCCGTAGAGCATCTCATAAGGAGATACTCCTAGGGACTCATTGGGGAGACTTCTGAAAATACACATTATTAGGTCAATCTGCTTATCCCAATCCTTTGAGGTTTCACTACAAAACTTTTTCAAGAGTGCTTTGATGGTCTGATGACTACGTTCAAGAGAACCCTGTGAAGCAGGATGATAGGGGCTGGACAATACCTGTTTGATGTTGAACTCCTCCAGTGTCCTTTTGAAGAGATCACTGGTGAAGTTGGTGCCACAGTCACTTTGAATCTCCCTGGGAAATCCGTATTGAGTGAAGATCTTCAGTAGATGTTTGATAACCGTAGCAGCCGTGATGTTCTTCACTGGAACTGCTATGGGAAATCTGGTGGTAGGACACAGGATGGTTAGGATGTAGGCGTTACCTGAACTGGTCCGAGGTAAAGGACCAACACAGTCTATTATGAGTCTGTGGAAAGGTTCCGCAGGCACCTGTATGGGAATCAGTGGTGCTCTGGGAATGGAGACGTTCGGTTTGCCTGCCATCTGACATGTATGACACTGTTTTACGTACCGTTTGACGTTGTTTACCATACCTGGCCAGTAGTAGTCTTGACGAATCCCATGGTAAGTCTTGTTGAAGCCGTAGTGGGAGAATGCTCCGTGGGCCAGGTGTAGAATAGTGGGCCGCAGGCTGGTGGGAATCACAAGTTGTTCGGTGTTGGCCCAATCGTCCTCCTCCTTCAGTTTACTGGGTCTATATCTGCGGTAGAGCAAGTCGTTCTCTAGGAAGAACCCAGGAATACTGTCGGGTTGAGTCTCAGCCTGGAAAAACAATGGTGTTAAAGTAAGATCTTCCCTCTGCAACTTACGGAACTCCAACTTGGTCAGATGCGGGGGTAGTTTCTGAGGGTCTTGAGGGACAGCGGTAGCAGTAGAGTCGGCTGGCTGTGGACGTGCGGCTTGTGCACGGGTGGTCACGAGAACCGGAGGAGAAACATCATCACTCTCTTGAACCTCTGCTGGAACATACTCAAGAATAGGGTTACTTGGCACAGAGTTACACACCTGGGGTTTGTCCATGACGATCAGGTTGGTTGGTTGCAGGTCTTCTGCCAAGTCGTTGCCTAGGAGAAGTTGCACTCCAGGCATGGGAAAAGGCTTTTCCCTGACGGCGACTTGGACTTCCCCGTTCACGTAGGGACAATCCAGGTGGACTCTGGCGAGAGGGTATGGAGTGGTAGCAGTGAGGTCAGTGATGAAGACTGTTTCCCCGGTGTAGACTATGTTGGGCACAGCCGACTTCAAGATGATCGATTGTAGAGCCGCTGTGTCCCTCAAGATCTTCAATTTGAAACGTCCCTCCGGATTTGAACCGTTGGCAGAGACAGTTCCAGTATACAGGTGGTTACTGAAAAGAGAAAGATCATTAACATCAACACCAACATTCATCACAGGCTTACCGGACTTAGGAGGAGTTGGTTTGGGTCGTTGTTGGTCAGTGGTTCCCTTGTATTGAGACTTACCACACTTGTCTATGGTATGTCCATAGAGTCTACAATACTTGCAGTACAGTTGTGAACCAGCTTGATCGGGGCTCACCTTCTCGTAACTGTACCACGACTTCTTACTGGAGGATGGTTCGGGTGTCAGCCGGTGGATGAGGCTGTAAGTGTCAGCCGACTTAGCACACTTCAGGTAGTCGGTTTCTTCTTTATCTGCTAAGTAGAGGCGGACAGGAGGCGGCACACGTCTCAAGAATTCTTCAACAAGCATCAGGTTCACGAGTTCTGTAAAAGTAGAGACATGTGCTGCTTCCAGCCATTTCATGAAATACCTCCGTTTCGTGTTAGCAAACTCGAGGAAGGTAGTGGTACTTGCCTTCAGGTGGTCACGGAATTTCCTTCTATAACTTTCTGTGGAAAGTAGGTAGGCGTCCAACACTGCTTGTTTCAGAGTGTAGTAGTCATTCTCAGACGCCAAAGTACTGAGTGTGACTGCAGCTCTACCTGTAAGATGGACTCTGAGAAGTGTTGCCCATTGGTCGACAGGCCAACTGAGTTGATTAGCAAGGGTTTCAAAGGTGGTAAAGAACACATCAACTTCTGCTTCTACAAAGGATGGCATTAACTTACTTGCATGTGATATATTAAAACTGACGGGAAGATTGGCAGTAGCTTGCTGGCGTTGAGCGAGGTGTGAAGTTTCCAACGTGTATTCCCGTTGACGACACTCAAGAGCCAGAGTCGCTTGTTGCTTGTCATGTTCACGTTGCATTTCCAACTCGCGTTGTTTGGTTTCAAGCCGTATGCGTTCCCGCTCCTGGAGTAAGGCAATCTCACGTTCTTGTTCTTCCCTTCGTATGGCAGCTGCTCGTTCTTGTTGTTCGAGGGCTTCCCTTTGCTGCTCACGTTCAATCTTGGCCAGCTCTAGTTTAAGTTTCATCGTTGCCAAGTCAGTTTTCTCTGCAATATAGTAAGTTTCATGAGTTTCAGAGTCTATCTTACCTTGCTCTAAATAGTAATCCAGCAACAGGTTGTGTAGGTCATTTTTGTTGGCTTGGTAGGGAACTTCTAGTTGATACTCATGTGCAAGAGTTTGTAGTTCAGTCCTCTTGGCACGACTCAAAGTCCCTATTTCACCTGCTGGATTTGCACGGAAAGTTTGGAGACGAAACATGGTGAAATTAGCAAATAAAGGTACACGAATGTTCAATAATGAAATGTCAGAAACAGGACAACGTGGCAACTGGTACCTATCCTGTGTGATCTTTAACAATTAACGTTAAGTGAAAGATATTAAATTAAATCAAGGGCGCAGGAAATCTTGTACCCGGTACTCATGTAAGAGAATAAGGGCAAGAAAATCCTACTAACAAATGAAACAAAGTTTCGAAAACAAATGAAACAGTTAAATGCTTCAAAAGTAAAATTGGTAGTCCAAGAATGTAGGCATACCTTGCCAAGTCTCTATAGGACATAAAGCAAGTTTTTCCCACTGAATTTAATATGATACTTACAGAATTAGCGAACTTTTGTGCTCTGAAAAAATAAGCTAATTCCCTACCGTTGTATGTATCATCATCTCTGACTGACGTGTAGGGGTGCGAGGTGTCAACTGGTGACGAGAACTGCTGCTGAGGTCCCAATTCAGCAACTAAAGTTCGAGCTAGAGGAACTATGGCCCTCTTTGTCCTCCTACAGTCAGATTGCAGAAGATTGGGTACTCTTGACCCGGGGCAGACCACAGTACCAGGGTACCAATATGATGATCTGTCAGAATGAGAAATATTCAAGGGACATAGATGGTAAATACGAGTAATAACAAGGAGGGAGAGATGACCAATTACGAGTATGACTGCGGCCTACAGTCACCACGTAATCCAAAGTTGTCTCACCTTCACTATATGTTACTCTCGTAATGCACAATACACCGCACCTTATAAAAAATGAAATTGAATGAAAAATAGTAAAGCTACGTTAACAAAGTTAAATACGCTTACCATAAATTACCACTTGGCACCAGTACCTGAGTGAAGCTCCTAGGACAGGCCCCCATATAACTTGTGACGGTAACGCGTTGGTGTTCGGCTGTTTAAGGCTAGGGGTATGGCCTCGTCACATAGTTATAAAAAAAAATAGAAAAACTGGAACTTCGTCTGTGGTAAGGTAAGGAGAAGACACACAAAACACAAGTAAACTTTAACAATGAAATTTTAATTACGTTAAATAAATCAAAACATGAAAATATGGACAAACAAATATGTATAATAAAATCAATGAATCAAAATAATAAGAATTCTTAAATGACACAATGAAAAGTTACGTTAAGGCAAAATAACAAGAAGTGCAACACAAAAGTTAAGTGGGAGGTGCTGGAATATTGGCTTAAAGCCACCACCTCTCTCAGTACACGCTAACGTCTAGCTGGGAGGAGTGCTGGCTACGAAAGCACGGAACATTCTGAAGACTGATGTTGGGGCGACCCCAGACATCAGGTAGTATTGGGGGCGAGTGCAGGTGCAGCCAGACCGGCGACCAATCAGCGGAGCCGTAGCGATCAACGGGTAGTTTGGTGGTTGGAGTTCGAACAGGTGGCTGGATGCATACGTTTCTGCTCACCCTGGCAAGCCTTGCTGGTGCTGGTGTTGTTGTCGTTGTTGGACATTTCTTCCATAGTCTTTTTATATAATTGTGAAGACGTAATTTTGGAGGGAAGAGCAGGCTCAATCTCTTGAAGGAGATTATCGTCACAATATATATATATATATATATATATATATCTTCCTTATGTCAATGTTTTATATTAAAACTTTATACACGCATCTCTTTGTCTCTGTCTGTCCCTCTCTCACCACCACCACACCACACACAACACCACCACACCACACACAACACCACCACACCACACACAACACCACCACACCACACACAACACCACCACACCACACCACCACACCACCACACCCCTACCACCCCCCCCCCCCACCACACCACCAGCCTCATAACCTAACCTCACTCCCCCTCACAAGCTTCCCCTTCATTCTGCCCCGAAGATCATTTCGAAATAATTACTTCATATTTCATCTTGAAAAAGGCAAGAAACGCAACTTTACCTTATAATCACGTTCTAGTTACGAAACACGCGCCGACCGCTAGCTAATTCGCTCAATAGTCGCTAAAAATAGCGATGGTCATTTTACGCGGCTGAAGTATGGCGTTCCGTAATAGCTGTACCGGACTTTTATGTTTGAATAATAGCCAATGAAAAAGGCATGTGATGCCTCGTGGGCCAATCAGAATAGAGAGCGCTACCTGGCACGTATGTGTGTGTGTGTGTGTGTGTGTGTGTGTGTGTGTGTGTGTGTGTGTGTGTGTGTGTGTGTGTGTGTGTGTGTGTGTGTTAGTGTGTGTGTGTGTACAGAGGTTCAGAAGACATAACAGATGATTGAGTTATGATTGTGCAGACACGACTAGATACACACACGCACATGCACACACACGCACGCACGCACGTGTGCGCGCGTATGTGTGCAAATAAAGGGGCTTCTTCTTCCAGCCCTTCCTTCGCCCCTTTACCTTATATCAATTATATAATTTTATTTTATTAAAGGCTAAATGTATGTTTGTGTGTGTGTGTGTGTGTGTGTGTGTGTGTGTGTTGACATGATAGAGAAAAAGGGTTCAGGAAGTCAGTACATAAACAACCGAAAGGCGGGGCCCAAGAGCTAACAACTCGATCCAGCAGCCACAAGTAGCGAAACTCCACAAACCATCATACAGCATTAAGACGAAAATTCCTGGCCCCCTCCCCCGGGGGGGGGGGAAGAGGGGGGGGGGAGCACGTGTCAGATGGGCAGACGCTGTTTGCTTTAATAATCCAATAATCCTGATAATTATCCACCATGAACTAGCGTGACGTCACAGATAATTACGGATCACTTGAACTGTTGTTACACCACCCCCTACCACCCCCTTCCCCCCCCCCCAAGGGGACCCAGATCAAAGACAGTAAGGTCGTTAAGGTTGTTTATGGCGGTTTTATTACGTAATCTTTATTTTCATCATCATCATTATAAATTTCAATATAAATTTCATTATATTTTTACTATTTGTATCATAGATCAAGGAAAGAACTTTGGGAGTGACCTTTCTCTAAGAGAACTTTTTTGGGGGGCAACCTCTTATGTACTCATCTAATTGTGCTTGCGGGGGTTGAGCTTTGGCTCTTTGGTCCCGCCTCTCAACTGTCAATCAACTGGTGACCTTTCTGTGTCACCTCTGGACTCTTTATCACCCTCTGACCTCTGTGTGACCTCCACCTTGACCCCTTGTATGACCTCAGGCGTTGTTTGTACAAATATATTTTTATAGTTTATAACAGAGCAATTAGAGGGAGAGTCAATTGAGTGTCCGTTTCTATAAAAAGAATAAAAAGACCAGTAGCGTTTGTGCGTTTATATATTTTTTTCTTTGGAATTTGGTAGATATATTTAAATGATTTTGCTGTTATGTATTGTCTTGTAATAAGCAAAAAGGACATGCGTGCGGGCGTGCGCAGACACACACACACACTCAAGATCATGAACATGATCACCACATACAAAATTCTCAGGGGAACTGACAGGGTAGACAAGGATGGATTATTTAACACGCGGGGTACACGAACAAGGGGACACAGGTGGAAACTGAGTACCCAAATGAGCCACAGAGACGTTAGAAAGAACTTTTTCAGTGTCAGAGTAGTTAGTAAATGGAATGCATTAGGCAGTGATGTGGTGGAGGCTGACTCCATACACAGTTTCAAATGTGGATATGATAGAGTCCAGTAGGCTCAGGAATCTGTACACAGGTTGATTGACAGTTGCAAGGCGGGACCAAAGAGCCAGAGCTCAACCCCCGCATGCACAACTAGATGAGCACAACTAGGTGAATACAACTAGGTGAGAACAACTAGGTGAATACAACTAGGTGAGAACACACACACACACACACACACACACACACACACACACACACACACACACACACACACACACATATTATATCCATGAAGAATTCACTCAGGAATCAGAGCACGTCCCAAGGGTACAAGACCAGCTTGAGTGACAAGCTTAGAAGCATCAGAGCTGCAGTAGATGACGCCAGGAAGGTGCCTGAAGGGATCAAGATGTACCGAAGGCCTTATATCAAGACAATATTCCCCCCATGGATGCTGAAGAACGCATCAGAAACTGAGGAAACTGATTTCAGAAATCTAACATTATTGAAATGAGGAGAATTGCCAGAGAGCTGGAAAACTGTCTTACCTATATACATGAAGAGGGATTAAGCGGAGGTGTTAGAGTACAAGTATGTATTGCAGATGTTCATGCTGAAGGTGTTGGGCAGCGTTGCTGGGGGGGGGGGGTGACTATGTCTAATATGACAGGGGTGAAGCATGTATTTGAGGAACAGATGTTGTATCCTACTGTTATTGGCTTAGCTCTTTACACTCATAATGTTCCTTTCTGTCTCATTATTAGAAAGATAAGGTTATAGAGTTGACATAACATGAAGCAAGTCGTGAGAAGAACATACATGAAGCAAGTCGTGAGGAGAACACCCATGAAGCAAGTCGTGAGAAGAACATACATGAAGCAAGCCGTGAGAAGAACATACATGAAGCAAGTCGTGAGGAGAACACCCATGAAGCAAGTCGTGAGAAGAACATACATGAAGCAAGTCGTGAGAAGAACATACATGAAGCAAGTCGTGAGGAGAACACCCATGAAGCAAGTCGTGAGAAGAACATACATGAAGCAAGTCGTGAGAAGAACATACATGAAGCAAGTCGTGAGAAGAACATACATGAAGCAAGTCGTGAGAAGAACATCCATGAAGCAAGCTATCAGAAGAAGACACATGAATCAAGTCATGAAAAGAACACGTGGACCTGAGAACAGTTTCGCCATGAACATTCATGGCGAAATGTCCAATTGGACATTCCAAGACAAGGAACCAGTCAAGACGTTGTGTACTAAATAATCTAGACCAGAACTAGAATATGCAGGTCAGCTAGGAGGACTCCCAACCTTAACAACTCTGGAGCTGAACCACGTGACTCCCAGAGGCTTGGTACAAGGTGGTTCAGGAACTCAGAACATTGAGTTCATTTAACATTGATGAACTCTTCAATGGGGAGAGGCTGCTGGTGCTAGACACATCTACCATTCAACAAGAGATTGTATATAGGCGACATGATCACAACGTCAAAGTTACTGAATGTAATGGCTAAGCATGAACAAAATAAATGTTGAGAATACCTTTGGACAGAATATGAGGAATTTATAAAACATAACGAGATGTAATGTACGGATTAAGAATTAGATCAGTTTACAAATTTAAAGAATTATAAATATATTATTGATTCTAACTCCACTCTCTTGTTACAGAAAGAATATAATAAGGAAGAAAGGAGGAGTCTGAAGCCTCCTTTAATAAGTGACTGCCGGCCATACAACGAAGCCCAGGAGCTGAGTCTCTCTCTCCCTGCCAGCACATATCAGTAAGTACACACTACCCTGACTTGTGTCGTATTGCTAACTTTCACACTGGTTAAGGGAAGCCTCCCTTACATCACCTCTGAAGTTGAAGCCCAGAGAAGCCCAGGGTGAAGCCTGCACCGAGGCACCCGAACACACAACTAATTATAATTGACTTACTAGTTCTGTTTGGCTATATTTCCTATATTATCGGACCTGTGAGGTGGGGGGTGGGGTGGGATTTACTGTGGGAGTGACCCATTTTGGGTGTTTTAATGGGGGGAGAGTCATCTTTACTTATTTATGCTGGGTGAAAGATTGTCCCCCTTGTAATTCCCTAAATGTAGGGAAATGCTGTGAGGGGCAGATGAAGAACGCAATGAAAATAAATGCCCGAAACATGCCCGAAACGCTTTGCGTAATAGTGGCTTTAGGCATTGTATGTACTAGCTCTATCTATAAGTCCACCAATCTTTGTAAAAATTTCTTGTATGTATGTACCTTACCTAAATAAACATTTATTTATTTATTTATTTATAAATAATGGAGAATGAATGTGTAGAAGGTAAACGATGAAAGGACAAAATATATATACGTATATAAATATATATATTTATCATTAAGATATAATAATATTTAATTAATTTAAAAGAAAGTTAAAATATTTTTTTAAATTGTTGCAAATAATTTTTTTATCACTTAACCTTATGGAAATTATTATATTAATTTAAGTTTAAATGACTGAATAAAAAAATCGAGAAGATTATTTTATAAAGTGTCATTTAAATTTGAATAATTGCCCTAAATTTTGTAATATTGATTAATGTCAGTATTACCAACGGATCTAACTGCCCACTCAACTGCAAACAATCTCTATTGGTTTCTCAGGCCATTACAAACACCATCTATAACACCTGACTCCCATATGGCGACGTTTCGCTCCGTCCTGGACTTGATAAAATGCTACAGAACTGACCGAAACGTCGTCATATCCTTCATATCAAGATATGTGGGTTGGGTGTCAAGTTTTTCAACCACGTGACGTTTCTGTCCGGAATTATGACATTAAACTTGGCACCCACAGTATCCCAGGCACTGCATGGGGTGGAACATCACGTGGGAGAAGTCTTAAAGCAGATCCACACACACTTGAACTGTGAGACACAAATGTGTTTACAGAATGTAAATAATCTACAACATGCGCCACACATGGCTCTCCACGCCATGTGGGTCTCCACGCCATGTGGTTCTCCACGCCATGTGGCGTATTTACTGAAGCCAGAACCATAGGAGAAATCTAGAAACAGGTAATAATACATTAAGTGGGTCACGATACACCCACAGTGAAAACCATTAGATTTCAATAAACAAACACCTTAGTATATACATTGGTCTGTTGCTGTTTGGATTTCATTGTAATCCATTGTAGGCTTTCGTAGTCAGAAGGCCCCTCGCTACACACACACTTAAGTGAAGTCAGATACACTTCAAGTGAAGTCGGAGTAGGAGATAGACCTCCAACTCCGACTTCAACATGCAACTTCACCCTAACCTTGTTGCCACAAGTTTAGTCCTCTTGAAAAGTAACTTGTACGACACGTTTGCTGGCCTCTGAAGTTTGGAGACTGACGCTCCTACTCCACAAACATGTACCACCACCACCACTACCAGTACACATACCACAACTACCACCATCACAATATGCCACCTCGATAGCCATCATGATCACCGCAATATTCCCTACCCTCGGTCACCCACTGCCAGGGTAAAATGATGCTTGTGACAATGATTGACCAAAAGGAATTCCGGTATTGACGTCCTCACAGGCCATACGCTGATTGTTCTGCAGGCAATTGACGGGTTCACGATCAATTCCCTGGTTGAGTGTAGAATATCTCTCTCTTTCTCTCACTCTCTTTATATATATATATATGCTACCGGTTTATTCATTTGTAAAGTCATTGATTTGCATCGTGGATTGAGTGGGACGAACTTGTTCCACCTCCTCCGTATGTTGTACGTAAATGTCTACTACTACTACCACTACCACCACCCAACCACTTGGGCTGGACGGTAGAGCGACGGTCTCGCTTCATGCAAATCGGCGTTCAATCCCCGACCGTCCAAATGGTTGGGGCACCATTCCTTTCCCCCGTCCCATCCCAAATCCTTATCCTGACCCCTTCCCAGTGCTATAAAGTCGTAATGGCTTGGCGCTTTCCCTTGATAATTCCTTCCTTCCTTCCTACCACCACCACCAGGAGGACAAAGACAGCCTCTTTAAGTTGAGAGACAGCAGACCAAGAGAACACAAGTGGAAGCTGGAATCGCAAATGAGTCAAAGAAATGTAAGGAAAATACTCTCACCCTTTTGAAGGGGGCCTCGTAGCCTGGTGAATAGCGCGCAGGATTCGTAATTCTGTGGCGCGTGTTCGATTCCCGCACGAGGCAGAAACAAATGGGCAAAGTTTCTTTCACCCTGAATGCCCCTGTTACCTAGCAGTAAATAGGTACCTGGGAGTTAGTCAGCTGTCACGGGCTGCTTCCTGGGGGTGGAGGCCTGGTCGAGGACCGGGCCGCGGGGACACTAAAGCCCCGAAATCATCTCAAGAAGAGTAGAAGTTGTGGAAGCCACCTCCATATACTCGACAGTGACACTGATTGCTAGAATAGTGAAGCTATAACGCAACTGATACAACAAGGCTAGTAGGCGGGACATGAAGAGCTAGACCTCACTTTCCTGTAGTCAATAATAGCCAAGCACCACCACAACCGCGCCCACATACAGACGGACTTCTGAGAGAGCCCAAGCCTTTGTCACAGGGACCACCTAACTACCAATCCAAGACAGTTCCTAAAACTCGCTCGTCTCTGATTGGTGAAAGTAACTACGGCGAGTCTAGGGAGGGAGGGAGAGGCAGGGAGAAAGGGGGGTGGGGTGGGGTGGGGGGGAGAGTTTGATCGGGGGTAAAGGTACACTTAATACAAAAAGGTTTTCGATGCTTCGAATCAACATCATTTATACATGAAATGAAAGATTAATGGACTCATATTTCGTTTAAAATACACACATATTCAATGGACGTATTACACGTATACTGAATGTCTTTTATTGGGTCTAAATTAAATATTATTTACGTTAAAGTGTGCGCGTAAATAATGAATTTATCATTCGAAGCTTCGGAAATATCTCATTCGGACACCTGTATATACCAACCGATGATATAATGCGTTGACATTCAGGAATATATATATATAAACATATACACATATATACATCAAGAGTAGAACTGAAATATACATGAATCAGCCCGTCAAAATAAATTTACTTTCACAAAGCATGAGTTAAATACGAACACATTGGCGACGCGTTTGTCCGTTTTCTAGCATTTTTGTGAACCTCGGTGTTCGAAGCTGTAATCGAGCAGTGCTCCATGCACTTCCACCCTATACAGTGAGCAGCCTAATTTAACTCACCCCACAACCTTGTATTGATCTATGTATAAACCAAAATAAACCATGATATATAAAATAAACCACCGTTTGTTTTGGTGTGTGTTTAACACCGCATCAAAGATTCGTTATCTCGGTCGGGTGCCAGATGAATCAGTCAGTGAATCTTGGTAACGTAAGGTAATTAACAGAAGGTGTTTAGATAGTATTACTATATAGATCACGTGGAAGGGGATACGGGGGACAAGGAGCTATGATAGGATAGACGGGATAGAGTAAAGCCCAACCACTTTCACCGTCGTTGATTGAAACGACTTAAAAACAGCGAAGTACTCGTTGAACCGACCAGTCCCAGTGGCGTGTTTACATGTGCCGGAGGCGGACCGTGTAGTCTGAAGCTCCAAATTCAGAATCAAATAAAGTCTAAAGGAAACATACACAGATTAGTGTATACCTCGGGCTTCTCGGTGTATACTAGCAACAGTTTACCTTAGTCTACATGCTGAGTGGTCAGTAGGCATTTGTGGTGGTCTGAATAACCCTCCAGAGGTTGATAGACCTTAATAGCCCTTCAAAGGTTCATAGGTCTTAAGCCCTACTCTACACCAGCCACCAAATCTTGCGACGTGTATACTAAGGAAGCGACCTAAGTGTATTATACTTGCCATACACTGAAGGGTTATTACTATAGTTGACATATTCTATAGTGAAAAACTAGACGAATGAAACCACTAAAGGTTTATAGTGTTTACTGATAAACCGGAGTATAACTATTGTGACATACGGTGCTATGGTGGATTTTTATAGTGCAGTATAGTGAATCATTGTATTATATTGATACGGTGACATTATATATTGATTCAGTGGAGTATTATAGTGACAGTAGTGATTCAGTGGAGTATTATAGTGGCAATATAGAGATAGTGGAGTTTTATAGTAACTATAGTGATACAGTGGAGTATTATATTGATAATATAGTGATACAGTGGAGCACTATAGTGATATACCTTGACCTTGAGGTTACCTTGAGGTGCTTCCGGGCTTAGCGTCCCCGCGGCCTGGTCGTCGACCAGGCCTCCTGGTTGCTGGACTGATCAACCAGGCTGTTAGAGGCGGCTGCTCGCAGCCTGACGTATGAGTCACAGCCTGGTTGATCAGGTATCCTTTGGAGGTGCTTATCCAGTTCTCTCTTGAACACTGTGAGGGGTCGGCCAGTTATGTCCCTTATGTGTAGTGGAAGCGTGTTGAACAGTCTCGGGCCTCTGATGTTGATAGAGTTCTCTCTCAGAGTACCTGTTGCACCTCTGCTTTTCAACGGGAGTATTCTGCACATCCTGCCATGTCTTCTGGTCTCATGTGATGTTATTTCTGTGTGCAGGTTTGGGACCAGTCCCTCTAATATTTTCCACGTGTAAATTATTATGTATCTCTCCCGTCTGCGCTCAAGGGAGTACAGATATAGTATAGTGATAATGTGAAATACTATAGTGAAAATACAGGGATACAGTGGACTATAGTGAAAATACAGGGATACAGTGGAGTACTAGTGATAATATAATGATACAGTGGAGTACTATAGTGATAATATAATGATACAGTGGAGTAATATAGTGATAATATAATGATACAGTGGAGTAATATAGTGATAATATAATGATACAGTGGAGTAATATAGTAATAATATAATGATACAGTGGAGTACTATAGTGATAATATAATGATACAGTGGACTATAGTGATACAGTGGAGTACTATAGTGGTACAGTGAAATACTATAGTGATAATATAATGATACAGTGGACTATAGTGATAATATAATGATACATTGGAGTATTATAATGATAATATAATGATACAATGGACTATAGTGATAATATAGTGATACAGTTGAGTACTATAGTGATAATATAATGATACAGTGGACTATAGTGATAATATAATGATACAATGGACTATAGTGATAATACAGTGATACAGTGGAGTACTACAGCAATACAACAGCGGGAACTGGAGTATACAAGGCCCGCCCAGTATACACGACTCTACATCCCTGGTAAGTGCACCTAAACATTGTGTATGATTTATGCAACTTGTATAACTTTGTATGCAAACAAGCCGTGTTTGTTCAGACCTGCAGTTCTTAATAACGAGGTGCACATATGTGTATGTGTGTATCCATGTGTCGACATGCCAAGGTATACTCGCATACCATACATATATATATATATATATATATATATATATATATATATATATATATATATATATATATATATATATATATATATACACATATATATGTGAGAAAGCTGCATGAACGCGTAAGCCATATATCACTAAGAACTCTTTGACCCGGCCAGGATTCGAACCCATGCCGTCCAGGATCACCCCTAAACGTACACAGTACCGTGACCACCGCACCAACGATCATTGGTGCGGTGGTCACGGTACTGTGTACGTTTAGGGGTGATCCTGGACGGCATGGGTTCGAATCCTGGCCGGGTCAAAGAGTTCTTAGTGATACATATATATATATATATATATATATATATATATATATATATATATATATATATATATATATATATATATATACATATGTATATATGAGTATAGTATTGTTTTGATTTGCTTGAAGGGTCTAACTTCAGCTCTCGGTTCCTGCCTCTTGAGAAATAGTTTAAGTTACTGACTACATTCACTCGGTTTATTTTTTTTAATTACGTTTAACTTGATAAATTTACAAGTTATTCTTGCATTTTTACCGTTTATTTACGACTATTATGCTAAAGGAATTTTGTGACATTTCTGTGATTCATCTTATCTTGAGGTTATCTTGAGACGATTTCGGGGCTTTTAGTGTCCCCGCGGCCCGGTCTTCGACCAAGCCTCCAATCCCAGGAAGCAGCCCGTGACAGCTGACTAACACCCAGGTACCTATTTTACTGCTAGGTAACAGGGCTAGGTATTCATATCCTCAGTTTCCTCTTTATTCTTCTGTTCCTCGATTGAATCATTGTTTTTCTGTCTTATTGGTCACTTTTTATTAGAATCTTTTATGTCGTTATCATGTCCACTCTCTATCCCTTCTCTCATTGTAGTGAGGTCTAGTTTTTTCAGTTTTTTTCATAGTTCAGCCCCCTTAGCTAGAGAAGGGAAGGGAATTGTCAGAGGAAAGCACAAAACCATTACGACTATATAGCACTTGGAAGGGCGTCAGGATAAGGATGAGGGATGGGACGGAGGGGAAGGAATGGTGCCCAACCACTTGGACGGTCGGGGGATTGAACGCCGACCTGCAAGACGCTCTACCGTCGAGCCCAAGCTAAGGAGCGAACCATGTTTCATATCCCTTGACATATTACACATTTGTTTTGTGTTCCTTTATTGAAAGGGTTTCATGCAGAGGCTGCATACTCCAGGTGTTGGTCTCATGTAGGTTGCATATAGCGACCACACGACTTCTTGGACCAAGTTTATGAACAACATACTTCCTGGCCATTACCATCCAACAGTAACAACCATTAACGCACCAATTATGGGGGTCAATCGAGCCAAATTTGTGGATATATATAGGCCTATATTTTTGTAGGACTCTGTGTTTACGTGTATGTGCATTGCAACTGTGCGTGTGCGTGTTTTAATCGTGAGCATTCTCCTCATCTTCACTGTATTGCCATAGTTCGGTTGTTTGAGAGTGAATGGAACTATCAGGAGATGTTGTTGTCATAGATTCAGCTACTCGGAACAAGTTCCAGGTAGCAGGGGCTATGGTGAGCCCGTAACTTACCTGGCACAGGAGCGGGGCAAGTAGCACGGGCTATGGTGAACCCGTAACTTACCTGGCACAGGAGCGGGGCAAGTAGCACGGGCTATGGTGAGCCCGTAGTGGACTTACCTGGCACAGGAGCGGTGCAAGTAGCACGGGCTATGGTGAGCCCGTAACTTACCTGGCACAGGAGCGGGGCAAGTAGCACGGGCTATGGTGAGCCCGTAACTTACCTGGCACAGGAGCGGGGCAAGTAGCACGGGCTATGGTGAGCCCGTAGTGGACTTACCTGGCACAGGAGCGGTGCTGCGGTGTTTTATCAGGAGAAAGCGCCAAGCCATTTATACTATATAGCCTTGGGAAGAAGTCAGGATAAGGATTTTGGGATGGGACGGTGAGGGGGAGGGGGGGGGGAATGGTGCCCAATCACCTGGACGGTCGGGGATTGAACGCGGACCTGCATGAAGCGAGACCGTTGCTCTTCCGTTCAGCCCAAGTGGTTGGGTGTTGGACGGTAGCTGAGCTTTGACATTTGTTAAGAATATGGCTTTGATTGGGTTTAATTATACCATATTGAAAGCTGGAGTAATTGCTGGATTACTGTACTAGTCGTTTCGTTACTCGGTGTTGGAGGATTGATCATCAAGCGGCTCAGTATTGATGAGGTTGATCATCACTCGTAAGGCTGATCATCCTATTAATCACTCATCAAGTTTCTAATTTTAATCAATATGACGTTCTGTCATTATTCAGTTCATGTTATTCTTGCTATTGAGAACATAATATTTTTTTAAGGGTTTATTTGCTTTAATTAATCTCATCATACATTTGTTATTCGTTATTAATCACATCATGAAATAATCATATCAATCACAGCATTAATGATGACAATGTCTGACGATAAGCATTTCTGCAGCAGTTCCTCCTTTAATTACTGGCAAGCTAATTACACTAATTACAGCAGACAGGAGAAGATGAAAGTGATTACTGCAGCGGAAATACAGTGTTGCTAATTAAATGATTGCAACTAGGTGCAATTTAGATGGAAAAGTTGCTCTAATTGGCTTTAGTTGCAGTATATTTTTTATTTTTGTTTCACCGAAACTTAAGTGACTTAATTTACCTAAGTTTTAAAAAAATAATATTTTCTGCTGAGGAAGATCAAGGTAGACTTTACACTCACACGAAAGACTTTACACTTACACTAAAAGTATCAAATAAATTATCTCTAAGAAAACTACAAGATAGGTTTACGTCTGTTTAATTTTGTTATAATACATTATACAACACCCTGTCACTCTCGGAACAATGTGTTATACAGCTTCATCTCACTCTTGAAATAATACATTATACAACACCCTGTCACTCTCGGAACAATGTATTTTACAACTTCCTCTCACTCTTGGAACAATACATTGTACAACACCCTGTCACTCTCGGAACAATGTGTTATACAGCTTCATCTCACTCTTGAAATAATACATTATACAACACCCTGTCACTCTCTGAACAATGTATTTTACAACTTCCTCTCGCTCTTGGTACAATACATTATACAACACCCTGTCACATTGGAAAATTCGTCTCGTGGAAAGATGAGGACAGACAGCTTATTTGGGTTCGAAGATTATAGGTTTAGATTATAGGTTATAGGAAATTTTCCCAAGAAAAACAATTGTCTATCACACTATTCAGGACCACTTGTAGATCCGTATAAGCGCATTGTCTCTGTATTGAAGAATTCAAACCCAATGATACTGTATTCCTCCTCCTTTTCGATCCTCTTCTGTTTGACGGCGCGTTCCAGATACCTGAGTTTATATATGCAGTTAATTGTTTACATATTCAGTAATGTATACAGGCGTGAAGAGCCGTGTTCTAGGGCATCTGATCTCACTGGAACTCGCTGGACAGTGCTGATGCTCTTCTGTTTTTTTAAGTGTTTTATTTTGATGAATTTTGGTACAATTTCAGCCTCGTTTCTAGGCTTTCATCTCTAACTTTTCTTTACTCTTAAGTCCATCAGGGAATTAAGAAAATAATTTGTCAAGACCCGGACTTGAAAAAAAAATTATGCACACTTCCTCATTCAATGAAGAATACATACATTTATTTTTTATTTACTAATATTACTTGGAAAACATTAATTAAAGAATTATGCGTACTGAAAATTAAAAAAAACTAAGGGCTTAAATGATTTAATTTCGTTCATTTTTAATACATAGTGAAAACTCAGATAATATGTTGTACTGAATTGATGATTACTTGACATGTAAACTTGTATATATAATATGTATGTATGTGTATATATTGTGTGGTTGGGGACCATTAGCCTGCGACACGCTGCAGTTGTTTTCTTTTTTTTATGCAAATATTGATATTATATTTAAACAACTGCGTTTGTCTCATGTGTTTGTGTACTCACTTAGTTGTGCTTGCGGGGATTGAGCTCTGGATCTTTGGTCCCGCCTCTCAATTGTCAGTCAATTGGTGTACAGATTCCTGAGCCTACTGGGCTCTATCATATCTACATTTGATACTGTGTATGGAGTCAGCCTCCACCACATCACTGCCTAATGAATTCCATCCATCATTCCATCTGTGTGTAATTACCTAAGTGTAGTTACAGGATGAGAGCTACGCTCGTGGTGTCGTGGTGTGTGTGTGTGTGTGTGTGTGTGTGTGTGTGTGTGTGTGTGTGTGTGTGTGTGTGTGTGTGTTCGTTCCCACAACTACCATCTACCCCCACAACCACTACCTCTCCCTCAAGCTTCAACTTCCATCCTCCAAAATAATTACATCCCTTCCCCCCCCACCCCCTCCCCCCACCCCCACCAAGCACTTCCCACCCCAACCAGAAGTTTCGACCCCTCACTCCCACCCCCACAACCACCACCCACCACCACCCTACCACCCCGAACGACCACCACCCTCTCCCTCAACCCCCCCCCCTACCATCCTACCACCACCTACCACATCACAGGAAGCGGTGAAGTGGAGAGGTGGATGAGAGGGTAGAAGAGAGGGTAGGATAAAGTGGAGAAGGGAAAGGGAAAGGGCCATAGGATGTCGAGGGGAAGGAGAGATAGGAAAGGGGGAAAAATAGAGGGGAAAAAAGTGATATATTTATAAGGGGTCCCCTTGCCTGAGGAGTATATATATATCAGTATATTTACGGCATAATAGGTATACTCCCACCCCTCGCTTAAGTATGCTCCCGTGGCATGTACACTGAGGTAGTTCAGTAGTTTGAGTGGGACGAGGGAGGAAGGGAGGTGATGACAGGAGAATGTAATAATGGAGAGAGAGAGAGAGAGAGAGAGAGAGAGAGAGAGAGAGAGAGAGAGAGAGAGAGAGAGAGAGAGAGGGAGAGGAGCGAAAGGGGGGGAAGTATTGATGTTGTCAAGTGGTGAATGACTTCGATTGTCGGCGGTAAAGTTCCGGGTTCGAATCCCGACCGCAGGAGAAACAATTTGACAGTTTTCTCTCATTTGACGCCTCTGTTCACCTAGCAGTAAATAGATACCTGACCCTCCCCCAGGAGGATCAGATATATATATATATATATATATATATATATATATATATATATATATATATATATATAATATATATATATATATATATATATATATATATATATATATATATATATATATATATATATATAATATAATATAATATATATGCAGGCCCACCATAACCACAGCGATAGGCCCACTATGACCACCTATAGTCTGGTGAGACGCCACCGACAGACATATTGCCTCTCCTGTCTTATACATGTTGAGAACTTGTCTCAACTTGTTACCGAAAGTCTCGGTCGACGTCCTGAGAGAATTACACGATCAATGTGCAAAGGGGAGAGAAAGAGAGAGAGAGAGAGAGAGAGAGAGAGAGAGAGAGAGAGAGAGAGAGAGAGAGGGAGAGAGAGAGAGAGAGAGAGAGAGAGAGAGAGAGAGAGAGAGAGAGAGAGAGAGAGAGGAATGTATAGATATTGTATTTTAATCATAATCTACGACTCGAATCATTTTTTTCTGATACGGCTCCATCACCATTGTAGTTCACTGCTCTTAAGATCAAAGTGACTTTAAGTGTATGAATTTATCCCAGTTTGCGACTTTATGATATATAACTTCTCATTAAATTTACTGTACTTAATTTCGACATGACATTTATTCGTGTTTATGTTTTTAATATGCATAATAAATTATTAGAGTCCGTCTACACATGTTTTACATATGTGGTTTTGCCTCTGGTGAACGATAGCGAGTAGAACTATCTTGAAACATACACATTAGAGCAGTGCTTCCCAAACTTCTCCTTCATGACCTAAAACTGCTTATTAGAAAGTCCTGTTGATCCCACCATCCCTTCATGCTGGTCG
Organism: Procambarus clarkii; assembly: GCF_040958095.1. Classification (NCBI taxonomy): domain Eukaryota; kingdom Metazoa; phylum Arthropoda; class Malacostraca; order Decapoda; family Cambaridae; genus Procambarus; species Procambarus clarkii. Next base: position 32,369,644 of record NC_091184.1, on the reverse strand, counting down.
GCGTTCAATCCCCGACTCTCCAAGTGGTTGCGCACCATTCCTTTCCCCCGTCCCATCTCCAAATCCTTATCCTGGCCCCTTCGAAGTGCTATATAGTCGTAATGGCTTGGCGCTTTTCCCTTGATATATTCCCTATTCCCCTCGAAGGTGAATAGGATAGACGAAATTGCAATGTGTTTATTTTAAACATCTCTAAACATATGAGCAGCCACAAACAATTTGGTAATTAATCACCGTGAATATATCATCACTCAGGTCTAGATGAATAAGAAGTACTGCTCTTACTCACTAGTTCCACAAAATTACCAACAGAAGAGAGATTACACCTCACCTAACCTCACCTCTCCGCCCATCGTGTTTTGTGTTCAGCAGTTTCATTTTGCGGTCATTAAGAAGCCAATCACATGAAGGTGCTTTGGAAACTGCAATTGACCTCTTCAGCTGCTTCAAGGTCACGGCATCCCTTGTTACGCCAGCAATGGTTGACCAGAAAGATTACAAATGGTTATATTTTTTTGTCAAATAACATTTCGCACTGCTTGTCCTAAGTTCCATCATTTGTTCTGCAACAGCATTGTCACTATCGGGAATATCAGTCAAATCACACAAAAAATGGGTTTAGAGTTAAATGGTAATATAGACTTTTTTTGTTGTAGAAAGTATTTCTTTGGACGTAGAGATAGTTTTGTTAAGTGAGTGATCACGTCGTTTTTGAATTCAATGAATTTAAACCTCTTCAGCATCTAAGAATTACAATGGACGGGTGGGTAACACTCTGTACATTCTGAAGGGGATTTGAATTCAATGAATTTAAACCTCTACAGCATCAAACAATTACAGTGAACGAGTGGATAAGAATCCAATTTTATGTCCTGCGTTTTTTTTTAGCCAATTCTGGAACTTTTATTGAAACTGTAATTTGTTTTCATTTCTGGAACTTTTATTTTCTTTGATGTTGCAGATTAACTACATTCATGTGGGAGAAAAGATCAGTTTAATAACTAGGCTGAACTAACCACTTCTTGTTGGAAATTTCGTCAACAAAAACACGCCTTTCAACTAAAAAAAAACTCCCTTTCACTGGCTTCCAAAAGCAATTCAGAACATTCTTGCGTGAGAGTCGACAGGTCTCGGAGTAGAAGACAAGATTCTTGTGTAATGAATCTGTTTTGGGAACACACGGATCTGGGAGCCTCGTATTTTAAGTGGCTGCCTTCAGGGAGTTCACTATGGTAACGAGATTCTTAAACACTTACTCTAGTTCAGGAACAAGACCGCTTTGACGGCTAGAGTTTCGCGTTGAATCATACAATTTGTTGACATAATTTTTGTGGGATTGTATTTTTTTGACTTAGCTGTGAAGTCAGCGTTCAGGAGCAACATTGTGGGACATTCCACACACTGGAATTACATGTTCATCTTCCTTCAAAATACACGAATAGCGTTGAATAAATGTCATTTCCACTACAGATTATTTTCAAAGGTTGGCAGAGCAGATGATGTTTGTCCCATCGCTTTGGTTAGAATGTTGCTTTAGAGTCCACGTTGGTAAGTCTCTGTTGTTTTTGCTTAAAATTCGCTACCTGGAACAAAAAGTTCCAAGTAGCACGGGTTATGGCGAGCCCGTAGAGTATGGTAAGTCGCTCTATAATCCCTTCTACACGTGGACAATATGATGATGGAGTCTTGGACTACACTGATGAATGTTTCCACTTCAGATGGTCTTGGAACTTAATCTTTTTCTTTCAGTGACTTTCTGTAAACTGACTCAAGTTACTGAGCTCAGTAACTGAGTTACTCAAGTTACTGAGCTTACTCATTCCTAAACCACAATGAGTTGTGGAGTCTACAGGGAACGGCAAAACACACAACCTATTGTGGTTACACCACTTCCATGACTTCGAAGTTGATGACTTCGATCTCGGTGAAGTCAGTCACATGCGGTCGTTAGCACTCATTCCGGGTAGGAAAAAAAAATTTGGATTTCAAATTGTTCCATTTCGGACGGAGAGAACAGCTTCAGTTGCTACGAGTTAAGTTGACTACAATGTATAGATGGAGCTGGGAGAGTAGAGGAGACACATGTAGCATGATACATACCTCACATTGCCACAGTCAGCGTGATACATACCTCACATTGGCACAGTCAACGTGATACATACCAAGTTTAAAGTTTGTACACTCTGACTGCACTCTCGTTGCACTCTGATCACTCTTCACAGGACTTCTGCCTGTACACTGTTACAACCAATTGCACTGTGTATTGCGAGGTTTATCGTTGTCCAAATAAAAAGCACTTTTGCCTAATTTGGGGCAATTTACCCCACAGGTTTGGGAAGCACTGCGCAGCCATGATAACACATACACACTACATCAGCCTTGGAATATGTGTGTGCTTGTGCCTTAGGTGTTGACTTGATGGTTTGTCTCAGGTGTTGATGGGAGTTATCCTGCCTTGCTCCTTCAGGTGTTGACGAGTGGCGTTATCCTATTCACTCAGGTGCTATATTGCCAACCCCGGCCGCAAAGATAATCTGTTATGCTTTCTTTTTAAGTGGGTAGAATATTAACTCTAGTTGAAATAAGATATCCTCTTGCGCGCGATAATTTTCTTTCTTTCGACTACGGGTATTGACTTTTCTGTGAATGATATTCTCTGAACGATGCGAGTTTCTCTCTTTCTCTGTCTCTCTCTCTCTCTCTCTCTCTCTCTCTCTCTCTCTCTCTCTCTCTCTCTCTCTCTCTCTCTCTCTCTCTCTCTCTCTCTCTCTCTCTCTCTCTCTCTCTTTCTCTCGCTTTCTCTTTGCAGGTATCCGCACAGTCTCTGGGGAAATTAAAATGTTCAAGATGGCCGCCAGAAATATAAATGGCCAAGGAACATTTTGCCGGGTCGCCTTGAATGATCGTCTTGGCGTGTGAATTATGTATGAACCTGTCGGGCTCTGTTTACCTGTGATGAGCCCTTTCCATCCCTCCTTCTGTCCCACTCTGCGGGGGTCTCAGCGCCTGATGGCTGAGGATGGTGGCTAGATGCCCTGTGAGAGCCGTCCTGAGTGAGGCGCTGAATGAGATCTGATCACAGGAGAGATTTGTGTCTGGGTTATAAACCTTTTATCATGGACATTTGCTGGGATTATCGGTGCCAGCACCACTACACCCCCACTACATCTCCACTACACCTCCAACCACTCCCCTAGAAATACAAGATTTAGTAACTCCAACGGCACCTACGGCTACCAGCACCTTCAACACCTACACCACCCACAACACCACCACCACTAAGAGCCCCAATAGATCAAGTGACACACAACTGTCACCCGCATATAACTCCATCATGGACTAGTTATTACAGCCCCAAACCCAAACTCCCGTTGCAATAAAGTTGTAATCAGATTGCAAGGTATATTTATCGTTCAATATATCGCTTGCAACATTGTAATAACAGTCGTTCCGAGTATGCATGGCCCCAGTAAAGCCTTGCTGCTGATAATTGGAGAAGACTTCCCAAGTTGCTGACTTGTAACTTGTAGGTGGTATAGCGGAGTATAGCGGACCCTCCTCCCTTCAGTGGGTATAGCAGACCCTCCTCCCTTCAGTGGGTATAGCAGACCCTCCTCCCTTCAGTGGGTATAGCAGACCCTCCACCCTTCAGTGGGTATAGCAGACCCTCCTCCCTTCAGTGGGTATAGCAGACCCTCCTCCCTTCAGTGGGTATAGCAGACCCTCCTCCCTTCAGTGGGTATAGCAGACCCTCCTCCCTTCAGTGGGTATAGCAGACCCTCCTCCCTTCAGTGGGTATAGCAGACCCTTCTCCCTTCAGTGGGTATAGCAGACCCTCCTCCCTTCAGTGGGTATAGCGGACTCTTCTCCCTTCAGTGGGTATAGCAGACCCTTCACCCTTCAGTGGGTATAGCAGACCCTCCTCCCTTCAGTGGGTATAGCAGATCCTCCTCCCTTCAGTGGGTATAGCAGATCCTCCTCCCTTCAGTGGGTATAGCAGACCCTTCTCCCTTCAGTGGGTATAGCAGACCCTCCTCCCTTCAGTGGGTATAGCGGACTCTTCTCCCTTCAGTGGGTATAGCAGACCCTTCACCCTTCAGTGGGTATAGCAGACCCTCCTCCCTTCAGTGGGTATAGCAGATCCTCCTCCCTTCAGTGGGTATAGCAGATCCTCCTCCCTTCAGTGGGTATAGCAGACCCTTCTCCCTTCAGTGGGTATAGCAACACCACCTCCTCCCTTCAGTGGGACTTGAGTGTGAGTTTGTGTTGGATACAAGCGATAGACAGGCCGGAACTCTGAAAATTTATGGGACTTAATCACGCTTGTGATCCCCTGAGTCCGGTACTTTGATGTTCTTTGAAGAAAAGAATTAAAAAATTCAATGGATACGCAGTACTTTATTAGGAAAGCCAAATGGGTTAGTTTGAACATGCTTGTTAACTGTCATATTCTCTGACGGGTATTTCATTGATGTGCAATAATTCTGGATATTCCATTGAGCTGTAACAATTGTATATATTCTATTCGTCTGTAATAATTATGAAATGTTGCTCTCTAAAAGGTACAGTGAAACTTGGACAGCAAAATGGCTGTATTTTTCGGGCATTGCTTACTTGGCCGTTCCGTAGGTGCTGTCAAGCATAGGAGGTGGATGTGGGAGCCTGGTTGATACCTGGTTGATGGGGTTCTGGGAGTTCTTCTACTCCCCAAGCCCGGCCCGAGGCCAGGCTTGACTTGTGAGAGTTTGGTCCACCAGGCTGTTGCTTGGAGCGGCCCGCAGGCCCACATATATCTGGTTGATGGGGTTCTGGGAGTTCTTCTACTCCCCAAGCCCGGCCCGAGGCCAGGCTTGACTTGTGAGAGTTTGGTCCACCAGGCTGTTGCTTGGAGCGGCCCGCAGGCCCATATACCCACCACAGCCTCTTTTGTAAGGTACAAACGCTGTTGTGCAGTGCTGGAACCCCTTGTTTGGTGCGTACGGGGATGGAGTATTCATGTAAGCATGAATATCACAGACGTTTGATGAAGATTAAGCCGCCCAAAAGGTAGCACGGGCATGAATAGCCCGTAAGTGGTGGCCCTTTTGAGCCATTACCAGTATCAAGAGATGATACTGGAGATCTGTGGAGGTGCGACTGCACCCTGCGTGACGGGAGATGTCTCCCGGACCAAATGGTGACCAGATGGTCAAATCACAGACGTTTGTGCGTATTTGGTTCATGTGATCCTATTCATCTTCAGTCAATACACCGTCGAGTAGTGTCAGTCAAGGTGTCAGTCAAGGTGTGTCAGTCAAGGTGTGTCAGTCAAGGTGTGCCAGTCAAGGTGTGTCAGTCAAGCTGTGTCAGTCAAGGTGTGTCAGTCAAGGTGTGTCAGTCAAGGTGTGCCAGTCAAGGTGTGCCAGTCAAGGTGTGCCAGTCAAGGTGTGTCAGTCAAGGTGTGTCAGTCAAGAGTGCTTGTCTCAGAGGTTCTTGAACGCATTTTCGATCTTTCTCGTTTAAAGTCTTTGAGTTCGACATTCAGAAACTCGATTTTTTTTTCAGTCAAGACATTAAATACTCGCTTTTAGTAACAGCATTCCCCACCGTACACCCACATTCCCTTCCCCCTCAACACCTCCTCCCACCCCAACACCCATCTCCCACCCTCCAACACCCACCACTCTCCCCTAGAAGTAAGTATTTACCCATGAGTCAAGTCTCGTAGGATGCTCCCTGAGGAAGACCAGTCGTTACCTAAGAAAATGGGCTGTAGAGACGCAATGTTGTAGTGGCTTTTAGATTCAGCTACTTGGAACAAAAAGTTGTAAGTAGCACGGGCTACGGTGATCCCGTAGTGGACTGAGAGACGCAAGACCCCGCGACTAAGATAATAAACAACAAGCCTAGCATGGAAATTACCTTTCCATAGGCTTAGGAAGGTTTTTAAGATCTATTTTCTGGCTTCAAGAGCCATCTTGACCCCGTCGACCCCAATCTTTATGGCAATGTCCAATCCTTGAACACTGGAGGTGGGTGTGATTATTTTAATCAAGGGATTATCCTCGTCGCTTCAGGCGTCTCTATATGTCTTGTTAGTTTGCTGTTGTTTTCATTCTCTTTCTTCGTCTGTCTGTCTGTCTCTCTCTCTCTCTCTCTCTCTCTCTCTCTCTCTCTCTCTCTCTCTCTCTCTCTCTCTCTCTCTCTCTCTCTCTCTCTCTCTCTCTCTCTCTCTGTCCTCGTTTATGTCAGTTTCTCTGTCCGTTTCTCATTTGTGTTTGGTTATCTGTCTTGTAATATCGGTGAATATATATATATATATATATATATATATATATATATATATATATATATATATATATATATCTTCATTTATATATATATCTCACCCGGACAGTGAGACATTATGCGGTGAGAGCTAATTTAGAGTGAAGGGTATTTATTATTGAACACCGAGTGAAGGGTCCATTAACGAGTGGACATGCATTGACAGGTAATCACAAGTGAGTGAAAACAAGCGGGTGTGGTGGTAAAGTCGCAGATGACAACGCTCAGCCCTTCACACACACACACACACACACGCGCGCGCACACACACACACACACACACACACACACACACACACACACACACACACACACACACACGCACACACACACACACACACATCTGTACACCAGTTGATTGACGGTTGAGAGGCGGGACCAAAGAGCCAAAGCTCAACCCCCGCAAGCATAAATAGGTGAGTACAAAATTAGGTGAGTACACACACACACACACGCACGCACACGCACACACAGGTGGAAGCTGAGTACCCAAATGAGCCACAGAGACGTTAGAAAGAATGTTTTCAGTGTCAGAGTAGTTAACAGGTGGAATGCACTAGGCAGTGATGTGGTGGAGGCTGACTCCATACACAGTTTCAAGTGTAGATATGATAGAGCCCAATAGGCTCAGGAATCTGTACATCAGTTGATTGACAGTTGAGAGGCGGGACCAAAGAGCCAGAGCTCAACCCCCGCAAGCACAAATAGCAGAGTACAATTAGATGGACACACACACACACACACACACACACACACACACACACACACACACACACACACACACACACACACACACACCCATAAAAGCCCTTACACAGCAGGTGAAGAATTTAGCCAGCTAAAATATGTATTAAAGGCTTGTATTCCCCTGCTGAAGCATCCATTAGAAACATTTCACTGGCTTGCTGTCATAAATGTTTCACCAAACTTTTTAAAACTTGAAAAGCAATTTCCGACTCGTGTGTGATTTAAATGGAGAAAGTTTAGACCGCCCCCCTCCTTGCCCCCTCATTTCTTCCCCCCCCAATCCCCCCTCCTTCCTCTCCAGAAGCGATCACGTCGAATTTTGCCTAATCGCTTCGGTAACACGGTTGAAAATATTACGTTGTCTGTGATCAATTCTACTTTTTTGTTTACAGTTGTACTTCAAACTGATTTTCTAATAGTCACACTCCACCACTGTACCAGTCAAGCCCCCCCCCTCCCAATCACTGTACCAGTCAACCCCCCCCACCACCACTGTACCAGTCAACCCCCCCCACCACCACTGTACCAGTCACCCCCCCCCCCAATCACTGTACCAGTCACCCCCCCAATCACTGTACCAGTCTACCCCCCCCCACCACTGTACCTGTCAACCCCCCCCCCCCCTCACCACTGTGCCAAACCGCTCCCACCACTGTATCAGCCGCTATCATCGTATATAGGGTTTTCACATCGTAATAACCGGTTCACCCCCAAAAAATTAATTGAACCTGCTTGTCGGTCCATTACCTGGTCCGGAGCGCTAATTGATGATCCGCCCGCACTTTCTATTCATCCATTTCCACTGAATTTCATTTCAGATGCCGGCGTAGCGGCCCGCGTGGGTTTTATAATGCTGTGAAGGGCGTTATATTGTAATTCTGTTCTCGTGTGTTGAATTGGATAGAGATATACTCGAAGCGGAACGATGGAGTGTGTGTGTGTGTGTGTGTGTGTGTGTGTGTGTGTGTGTGTGTGTGTGTGTGTGTGTGTGTGTGTGTGTGTGTGTGTGTGTACTTGCCTAATTGTACTTACCTAATTGTGCTTGCGGGGGGGGTTGAGCTCTGGCTCTTTGGTCCCGCCTCTCAACCGTCAATCAACTGGTGTACAGGTTCCTGAGCCTATTGGGCTCTATCATATCTACACTTGAAGCTGTGTATGGAGTCAGCCTCCGCCACATCACTTCCTAATGCATTCCATTTGTCTACTACTCTGACACTGAAAAAATTCTTTCTAACGTCTCTATGGCTCATTTGGGTAGTCAATTTCCACCTGTGTCCCCTAGTGCGTGTGCCCCTTGTGTTAAAAAGTCTGTCTTTATCTACCCTATCAATTCCTCTGAGAATCTTGTATGTGGTGATCATGTCCTCTGTGTAATTACCTAAGTGTAATTACCTAAGTGTAGTTACAGGATGAGAGCTACGCTCGTGGTGTCCCGTCTTCCCAGCACTCTTTAGTGTGTGTGTGTGTGTGTGTGTGTGTGTGTGTGTGTGTGTGTGTGTGTGTGTGTGTGTGTGTGTGTGTGTGTGTGTGTGTGTGTGTACTCGCCTAGTTGAGCTTCGACAAATTTTCTATTCTAGTCCGTTCCATTTATGACTCTAAGACCTCACTTTTACACCACATTTCCCTTTGTCCTCCATCTCTCCCTTTCCTCCCTTCTCTCTCGCTTCTACCCTTGCCCCGCCCCTACTGAGAGGGAGGGAGGGGGCAACTCCCCCACCAAAGTGGGGGTCTGCATGTAAATTTTTAACCGAAATTTACACCTTCGCTTTTTTTTTAGGTTTCCCTTTTCAATTTTTTTAGGTCGTGTTTAGGTGGTGGAGGGACTCTCTCTCTCTCTCTCTCTCTCTCTCTCTCTCTCTCTCTCTCTCTCTCTCTCTCTCTCTCTCTCTCTCTCTCTCTCTCTCTCTCTCTCTCTCTCTCTACCTTCTTCCCTCTTACCTATACTCTCACGAACTCGCTTAAACACCTATCCATCTGTGTCTATTTATGTATCTTTCATTCCAAATAGTTTGCATATCTTACGTATATCAGTTCTCGTGAATACTTCTTAGGTGGTGATCATGTCTTCCCTGTTTCTCCTCACGTCGTGTAATTGGCTTATGTAAGTTTAGGAACGATTATATCATGCTGGAGATCTTCCACTTTGTTGCTTAACTTGGGCTGGGAGTCGGTCGGCCGAGCGGACAGCACGCTGGACTCGTGATCCTGTGGTCCTGGGTTCAATCCCAGGCGCCGGCGAGAAACAATGGGCAGAGTTTCTTTCACCCTATGCCCCTGTTACCTAGCAGTAAAATAGGTACCTGGGTGTTAGCCAGCTGTCACGGGCTGCTTCCTGGGGGTGGAGGCCTGGTCGAGGACCGGGCCGCGGGGACACTAAAGCCCCGAAATCATCTCGAGATCTCTCAAGATCTCAAGGCTTCGCATAGTCTGAATGTATTTAATTTGTCAGTTCGTTGATCTGTATTAGGATTGGAGAGGCCTTTCGTACCGAGTGTGTGTGTGTATTACCTATTTGTATCTGGAGAATCGAGCTATTAGCTCTTGGACCCCGCCTTTCTAACCAATCTATTTTTCCTCTATTATATCTACTACATATATTTCTCTCCAACACACACATATACGCATCCCCAGGAAGTAGCTCGTGGCAACTGTCTAACTCCCAGGTACCTATTTTTTTGCTAGGTGAACAGGGCGCATCAGGGTGAAGGAAGTTCTGCCTATTTGTTTCTGCCGCGGTCGGGAATCGAACAAGGGTCATTAGGACTACGATACACGAGCGCTGTCCACTCAGCCGCGAGGCCCCATGTGTGTGTGTACTCACCTAATTGTACTCACCTAATTGTGCTTGCGGGGGTTGAGCTCTGGCTCTTTGGTCCCGCCTCTCAACCGTCAATCAACTGGTGTACAGATTCCTGAGCCTATTGGGCTCTATCATATCAACATTTGAAACTGTGAATGGAGTCAGCCTCCACCACATCACTTCCTAATGCATTCCATTTGCTAACTACTCTGACACTGAAAAAGTTCTTTCTAACGTCTCTGTGGCTCATTTGGGTACTCAGCTTCCACCTGTGTCCCCTTGTTCGCGTCCCACCAGTGTTGAAAAGTTCATCCTTGTTTACCCGGTCGATTCCCCTGAGGATTTTGTAGGTTGTGATCATGTCCCCCCTTACTCTTCTGTCTTCCAGTGTCGTGAGGTGCATTTCCCGTAGCCTTTCCTCATAACTCATGCCTCTTAGTTCTGGGACTAGTCTAGTAGCATACCTTTGGACTTTTTCCAGCTTCGTCTTGTGCTTGACAAGGTACGGGCTCCATGCTGGGGCCGCATACTCCAGGATTGGTGTTACATATGTGGTGTACAAGATTCTGAATGATTCCTTACACAGGTTCCTGAACGCCGTTCTGATGTTAGCCAGCCTCGCATATGCCGCAGACGTTATTCTCTTTATGTGGGCTTCAGGAGACAGGTTTGGTGTGATATCAACTCCTAGATCTTTCTCTCTGTCTGTTTCATTAAGTACTTCATCTCCTATTCTGTATCCTGTGCCTGGCCTCCTGTTTCCACTGCCTAGTTTCATTACTTTGCATTTACTCGGGTTGAACTTCAACAGCCATTTGTTGGACCATTCACTCAGTCTGTCCAGGTCATCTTGTAGCCTCCTACTATCATCCTCTGTTTCAATCCTCCTCATAATTTTTGCATCGTCGGCAAACATTGAGAGGAACGAATCTATACCCTCTGGGAGATCATTTACATATACCAGAAACAGTATATGTCCAAGGACTGACCCCTGCGGGACTCCACTTGTGACGTCTCGCCAATCTGAGACCTCACCCCTCACACAGACTCGTTGTCTCCTGTTGCTTAGGTATTCCTCTATCCACCGGAGTACCTTCCCTCTCACTCCAGCCTGCATCTCCAACTTTCGCACTAGCCTCTTGTGTGGCACTGTATCAAAGGCTTTCTGACAATCCAAAAATATGCAGTCTGCCCACCCTTCTCTTTCTTGCCTTATTTTTGTTGCCTGGTCGTAGAATTCAAGTAACCCTGTGAGGCAGGACCTGCCATCCCTGAACCCATGTTGATGCTGTGTTACAAAGTTCCTTCGCTCCAGATGCTCCACTAGTTTTTTTCGCACAATCTTCTCCATCAGCTTGCATGGTATGCAGGTTAGGGACACTGGCCTGTAGTTCAGTGCCTCCTGTCTATCCCCTTTCTTGTATATCGGGACTACGTTAGCTGCTTTCCAAATATCTGGCAGTTCCCCTGTTGCCAGTGATTTGTTATACACTATGGAGAGTGGTAGGCTCAGTTCTCTTGCTCCTTCCTTTAGAACCCAAGGGGAGATTCCATCTGGGCCTATAGCCTTCGTCACGTCCAACTCTAGTAAACACTTCCTTACTTCCCCACTGGTAATCTCAAACTCTTCCAGTGGTTCCTGGTTAGCTATTCCCTCACTTACCTCTGGAATTTCTCCTTGTTCTAAGGTGAAGACCTCCTGGAATTTCTTATTCAATTCCTCACACACTTCCTTGTCATTTGTAGTGAATCCTTCCGCCCCTATCCTTAATCTCATAACCTGTTCCTTTACTGTTGTTTTTCTCCTAATGTGGCTATGCAACAATTTAGGCTGAGTCTTTGCCTTGCTTGCGATGTCATTTTCGTATTGTCTTTCTGCCTCTCTTCTCATCCTGACATATTCATTCCTGGCATTCTGGTATCTTTCTCTGCTCTCCAGTGTCCTGTTATTCCTATAGTTTCTCCATGCCCTTTTACTTTGCTGCTTAGCTAGCCTACATCTTTGATTAAACCATGGGTTTCTCATCTTCATTTCTCTGTTTTCCTTTTGGACTGGGACAAACTTGTTTGCTGCGTCCTTGCACTTCTGCGTGATGTAATCCATCATATCTTGGGCCGTCTTTCCCCTGAGCTCTGTTTCCCATGCTATATCTGTTAGGAGTTTTCTTATCCCCTCATAGTTTCCCTTTCGGTATGCTAACCTTTTGGTTTCGGTATCCCTCCTCGAGTTCAATAACCCTTCTTCAATCAAGTACTCAAACACCAGTACACTGTGGTCGCTCATTCCTACTGGGTCCTCAAAACCGATTTCTCTTATGTCGGAGTCGTTCAGAGTGAAGACTAGGTCGAGTCTCGCTGGTTCGTCATTGCCTCTCATCCTTGTGGGTTCTCCGACATGCTGCGTTAAAAAGTTGCTTGTCACCACCTCCAATAGTTTGGCTCTCCACGTATCCTCGCCTCCATGCGGTTCCTTGTTCTCCCAGTCAATCTTTCCGTGATTGAAGTCGCCCATGATGAGCAGGTGGGATCTATTTCTACAGGCAGCAGAGGCTGCCCTCTCAATTATAGTGTTAACTGCCTTGTTGTTGTTTTCATACTCTTGACTGGGTCTCCTGTCATTTGGTGGAGGGTTGTATATTACTGCTACTACTATTCTTGGTCCTCCCATTGTTATGGTGCCTGCTATGTAGTCTCTGAACTCCTCACAGCCCGGGATGGCCATCTCCTTAAAACTCCATTCCCTTCTCATGAGTAGGGCCACTCCGTCTCCTCCTCTACCTTCCCTCTCTTTCCTTATTACTGTATACTCCTGGGGAAACACGGCATTCGTTATGATTCCAGAGAGTTTTGTTTCAGTGAGTCCGATTACATCTGGGTTAACTTCTTGTGCTCTTTCCCTTAGTTCACTTGTCTTGCTTGTGATCCCATCTATGTTCGAGTACATCACCCTGAAACTGACTCTCTTCTGCTTCTTTTCTGGGGGGGACCTTTGGGATCTGGGGTGAGTGGGAGCTGGGGGGACCTGGCACGGGGGGATTGGTGGAGGAGGGAGGGCTTGGGGTGGTGGGGGAGAGGGGGAGGGTACAGGGGGTGGATAAGAGGGGGAGGGTACAGGGGGTGGATAAGAGGGGGAGGGTACAGGGGGTGGATAAGAGGGGGAGGGTACAGGGGGTGGGTAAGAGAGGGAGGGTTGGGGAAGTGTGTGTGTGTGTGTGTGTGTGTGTACAACAGTCCATTAGTTCGTGCTGTATAATCAGGTAGTAAGTACGGGCTCACCATAGCCCGTGCTACTTGGAACTTTATGTTCCAGGAAGCAAATCTTTAACAACAACAACACATCAGGTAGTGAACCATAAGGTCTGGCCCAGAAGCAATCAATTGTCCTTCAAGGAAATAATTCCACCATAACTCAAATTCATGTCTTTCATTATTTTCTAAATGACACTGAAACTTGCCGATTACTAATCCTAAGCCTATCAGAAAAAAAACTGTCATCCTACCGTTATCAGAAAATACTGTTATCCTACCGTTATCAGAAAATACTGTTATCCTACCGTTATCAGAAAATACTGTTATCCTACCGTTATCAGAAAATACTGTTATCCTACCGTTATCAGAAAATACTGTTATCCTACCGTTATCAGAAAATACTGTTATCCTACCGTTATCAGAAAATACTGTTATCCTACCGTTATCAGAAAATGCCAACTCTGTGATGCTCATTGAAATCAGATTATTATGTAGATGATTCTTAGTTAATATTATTTATTTGTTTGTCCTAATTCACGGACGATTAATGTGAGAAAATAAAAGTATATGGCATAGATGAGACGGCCATAGAGTCCTGCCGTCAAACTTGACACATAGCTGCTAAACTTGGCATTAAAACCGCTCAGCTATTTCCCGATTGACTGAGTTTTCATTCAAGATGACAAAATCAATCCGGCTCTCATTATTTTGAAACCGAAAAGTAATTTAGGCGAATGTCACTTAGTTTCTTGGGCCAGTCCTTTCCATCAGCCTCACAAGCAACTCTATAGATAATTGTTTATTAAAATTTCAAGAATTAAAGATTCGAAGAATTTTTAGCTGTCATCAACTTATCAAAAATGCTCAAAAGGCAAATTTTTTTTCAATCTCTTTGCTGATAATTTATGATTATTATTCCTTTGGTTAAGTCAAGATAGATGGAAATTAAAAAAAATCGTAATTTAATAGTAAATGGCTAAATTTGATAATGGTTTCGACAAACGTCTTTCCCAAATATGCGATGTATATTCCCTAGATTTTCTCGAGCTGCTAAAACCTTCCGACAGTTGGTTCAGTCACCGAGGAAAGTACACTTTTTTTTCGAATTATGAACTTTGTCGGTCGTTTTAGCGTCTGCTGGGAATAAGAAAGTTTATTATTCCTTCAGCGTATTGTGTATTTTTTACTATTTGTATTTACTATTTGTGCCTGCAGAATCCAGCTATTAGCTCTTGGACCCCGCCTTTCTCACAGGTGAGTACTCACACACAGGTGCGTGTACTCACCTAGTGAGTACACACACAGGTATGTGTACTCACCTAGTGAGTACACATAGGTGTGTGTACTCACCTTGATTACACACACAGTCACAATCCTTGTGACCGTAGATTATTAGTCTGTTAATTATTTCTGTAAGTGTACGTATAGACCTCGTTCCAGGCAGCCAATTACAATAAGTGCATGAATAGATACCCAAAACATGTCTTGAACGCTTGTATGCAATTTGCGTTTTTGTAAAAACAGAGATAAAAAAAATTACGTCTTTTTTCCTAAAATTCTATTGAGGAAGTCTGTTACTTCTTCGTGATTTTTTTTTTAATTTACTTTCGTAAAAAGATGACATTGTTTAACAATAATTATTATAACATATAATGATTTTCAAGTCTTGAAATGCAACAAGTTATTGCATTTGTTTTCTTAGAGTCAATATCTACCATAATTCAGGAATGGGACTTTCACGTACTATTGTTTCAAGTCCCTCCATCCTAGTACCAGTGATAAGGCGGTTGATATTGTTTCTACGTCCAAATAGTGACGTTCAACCTTTTGTTATGAACGTCATAGTCTGAACGTGTCTGAACGTCCGGATATCACCCGACTCGGAACTCAATAATCTGAAAGAATTCGCAGTAAATCTGAGGAAATTAAAACTACGTTGTTCTCGAAATGTAAATACAAGTAGTGGAAAACTACATCTTTCGTCCATTTTAACGTAGTGCATTAATGATGCGTATAACCCATAGACGTACACAAACACACACACACACACACACGCACAAAGACTCCTCAATAGCTCGGTCAATGGAGCTTCGGCCTCACACGCGTGGGGTCCACGGTTCGAATCTCCTACAGCCCAGGTGAAGGGAATGTGCCTCTATGTTTTTTTGTAGTTTCAAAGCGTTATATGACAAAGAGTGCTGGGAAGACGGGACACCACGAGCGTAGCTCTCATCCTGTAACTACACTTAGGTAATTACACTTAGGTAATTACACACACACACACACACACACACACACACACACACACACACACACACACACACGCACACACACAAAATCTGGATTTCTTCGTTGTTTGAATACCGCCTCTAGAGCGCCGGGACCTAAGTGCCACGGTTAAAACACTTTTAACAAAGTCGGAACTCAATTGTATTTTGCTGATAACAGTGTTTATCATTTAGTAATCTTGCGGCAGAACAATATACCAAGTGGAGAGAAACATAGAGGTATATATCTCGCATATCAGTGTTAACATTGGAGATTAGTCCTGGACTGTATTCATAACTAAAATATATATATTTGCTGGTTGGACAGTATGAGTACCTGCTGGTTGGACAGTATGAGTACTTGCTGGTTGGACAGTATGAGTACTTGCTGGTTGGACAGTATGAGTACCTGCTGGTTGGACAGTATGAGTACTTGCTGGTTGGACAGTATGAGTACTTGCTGGTTGGTCAGTATGAGTACTTGCTGGTTGGTCAGTATGAGTACTTGCTGGTTGGACAGTATGAGTACCTGCTGGTTGGACAGTATGAGTACTTGCTGGTTGGACAGTATGAGTACTTGCTGGTTGGACAGTATGAGTACTTGCTGGTTGGACAGTATGAGTACTTGCTGGTTGGACAGTATGAGTACTTGCTGGTTGGTCAGTATGAGTACTTGCTGGTTGGACAGTATGAGTACTTGCTGGTTGGTCAGTATGAGTACTTGCTGGTTGGACAGTATGAGTACTTGCTGGTTGGACAGTATGAGTACCTGCTGGTTGGACAGTATGAGTACTTGCTGGTTGGTCAGTATGAGTACTTGCTGGTTGGACAGTATGAGTACTTGCTGGTTGGTCAGTATGAGTACTTGCTGGTTGGACAGTATGAGTACTTGCTGGTTGGACAGTATGAGTACCTGCTGGTTGGACAGTATGAGTACTTGCTGGTTGGTCAGTATGAGTACTTGCTGGTTGGACAGTATGAGTACTTGCTGGTTGGACAGTATGAGTACTTGCTGGTTGGTCAGTATGAGTACTTGCTGGTTGGTCAGTATGAGTAGTTGCTGGTTGGTCAGTATGAGTACCTGCTAGTTGGACAGTATGAGTACTTGCTGGTTGGTCAGTATGAGTAGTTGCTGGTTGGTCAGTATGAGTTCCTGCTGGTTGGACAGTATGAGTGCTTGCTGGTTGGTCAGTATGAGTACTTGCTGGTTGGTCAGTATAAACACCTGCTGGTTGGACAGTATACACACCTGCTGGTTGGTCAGTATAAACACCTGCTGGTTGGACAGTATAAGTACTTGCTGGTTGGTCAGTATGAGTACCTGCTGGTTGGTCAGTATAAGTATTTGCTGGTTGGTCAGTATAAACACCTGCTGGTTGGACAGTATAAACACCTGCTGGTTGGTCAGTATAAACACCTGCTGGTTGGACAGTATAAACACCTGCTGGTTGGTCAGTATAAACACCTGCTGGCTGGACAATATAATCTCTCGAGGTGGCCTTAATACCCCTTCCTCACGCTGAAAGCAAACATTAAACCAGCGCTTGAAAGCAGATCTGATTATTCACTCTGTTTATTAAAAAAAAATCACCGATTTATTATTTTTTCCATGTCGTGACCCACAATAATATTGAACTTTGGCGAAAGAGCAGCGAGGATACACAATGAATCCCCAGGCGATAATGTTAATTAGGGGCTCACCATAGCCCGTGCTACTTGGAACTTGTTCCGAGTAGCTGAATCTATAACAACAACAACGGTAATGTTAATATCTGACAAAAATAATATTCAGAAACAGGGTTATGGAGTTATGCAACACGTTACCGGGTTTTATAATACACGTCTCGTTACTGGGTTGTTTCGCGTGTAACAGTCTCCGTGGTGTAGTGGTAAGACACTCGCCTGGCGTTCCGCGAGCACTTTGTCATGGGTTCGTATCCTGGCCGGGGAGGATTTACTGGGTGCAAATCCTTAACTGTAGCTTCTGTTTGAGGGGAGCCGGTCGGCCGAGCGGACAGCACGCTGGACTTGTGATCCTGTGGTCCCGGGTTCGATCCCAGGCGCCGGCGAGAAACAATGGGCAAAAGTTTCTTTCACCCTATGCCCCTGTTACCTAGCAGTAAAATAGGTACCCGGGTGTTAGTCAGCTGTCACGGGCTGCTTCCTGGGGGTGGAGGCCTGGTCGAGGACCGGGCCGCGGGGACACTAAAGCCCCGAAATCATCTCAAGATAACCTCAAGACAACATAGACAAATGTTTCAGGGGGATGATGTGGCTTGGTAAAAATGACATTTGCAATGTTTCCTGTTACATAGTTCCTAACCCAGTTTAGTTTTCTGCTAGTTACTTCGATCTGTGTTTTTGTTCTGTTTTCTTTAGCTGCCTCGTATATGGTACAGATCTTTAGCTGCCTCGTATATGGTACAGATCTTTAGCTGCCTCGTATATGGTACAGATCTTTAGCTGCCTCGTATATGGTACAGATCTTTAGCTGCCTCGTATATGGTACAGATCTTTAGCTGCCTCGTATATGGTACAGATCTTTAGCTGCCTCGTATATGGTACAGATCTTTAGCTGCCTCGTATATGGTACAGATCTTTAGCTGCCTCGTATATGGTACAGATCTTTAGCTGCCTCGTATATGGTACAGATCTTTAGCTGCCTCGTATATGGTACAGATCTTTAGCTGCCTCGTATATGGTACAGATCTTTAGCTGCCTCGTATATGGTACAGATCTTTAGCTGCCTCGTATATGGTACAGATCTTTAGCTGCCTCGTATATGGTACAGATCTTTAGCTGCCTCGTATATGGTACAGATCTTTAGCTGCCTCGTATATGGTACAGATCTTTAGCTGCCTCGTATATGGTACAGATCTTTAGCTGCCTCGTATATGGTACAGATCTTTAGCTGCCTCGTATATGGTACAGATCTTTAGCTGCCTCGTATATGGTACAGATCTTTAGCTGCCTCGTATATGGTACAGATCTTTAGCTGCCTCGTATATGGTACAGATCTTTAGCTGCCTCGTATATGGTACAGATCTTTAGCTGCCTCGTATATGGTACAGATCTTTAGCTGCCTCGTATATGGTACAGATCTTTAGCTGCCTCGTATATGGTACAGATCTTTAGCTGCCTCGTATATGGTACAGATCTTTAGCTGCCTCGTATATGGTACAGATCTTTAGCTGCCTCGTATATGGTACAGATCTTTAGCTGCCTCGTATATGGTACAGATCTTTAGCTGCCTCGTATATGGTACAGATCTTTAGCTGCCTCGTATATGGTACAGATCTTTAGCTGCCTCGTATATGGTACAGATCTTTAGCTGCCTCGTATATGGTACAGATCTTTAGCTGCCTCGTATATGGTACAGATCTTTAGCTGCCTCGTATATGGTACAGATCTTTAGCTGCCTCGTATATGGTACAGATCTTTAGCTGCCTCGTATATGGTACAGATCTTTAGCTGCCTCGTATATGGTACAGATCTTTAGCTGCCTCGTATATGGTACAGATCTTTAGCTGCCTCGTATATGGTACAGATCTTTAGCTGCCTCGTATATGGTACAGATCTTTAGCTGCCTCGTATATGGTACAGATCTTTAGCTGCCTCGTATATGGTACAGATCTTTAGCTGCCTCGTATATGGTACAGATCTTTAGCTGCCTCGTATATGGTACAGATCTTTAGCTGCCTCGTATATGGTACAGATCTTTAGCTGCCTCGTATATGGTACAGATCTTTAGCTGCCTCGTATATGGTACAGAGTAAAATGTTTTCTGATAATATCTAATCATTAAAAATGAAAATAATTTCCAATCTAATAGTATGAGACATGTTCACCATCTCCATGTCTCACCATAAACAAATCCACAAGGGCCGTGACGAGGATTCGAACCTGCGTCCAGGAGCATCCCAGACACTGCCTTAATCGACTGAGCTACGACAGGGTAAAAGAGTTCTGTTCTGTTTTCTTTAGCTGCCATGTTCACCATCTCCATGTCTCACCATAAACAAATCCACAAGGGCCGTGACGAGGATTCGAACCTGCGTCCAGGAGCATCCCAGACACTGCCTTAATCGACTGAGCTACGACAGGGTAAAAGAGTTGAAACCGAAGTTCTACTGAACTTACTGGATCCCGTAGCCTCTCAGAGGCACAAACCAGGGTTAGTGTGATCCCTGTGTGTCTCACCATAGTTTTTGATCGTAAGCTCCAATTCAACTGTTAGACATGATTTACCTTGTAACAATCAAGATGCTTTAATGTGAAGGTGATTATCTCTCTCAAGGTATTGTTAATTGCACTTGATCTCAGCAGAGTCCTTTAGGGTCCTTAGTGGCATCTAAGTCTGGTTCTACCAACTTTATTTCGTCAAGTTTCTGGAGCTGGTTCCAATAGTTCTAAGGAAACCTGGTTCCCTTATCATTCAGTCTCTGGTGGAGTCATATTATGTCCTTTCCGGTTCCACTTTGGGGACCTCATGGAACCTTTCATGGTGAGTGGTGGGCTGATAGTGAGAGTGACAGCCTGATGATGAGATTGAGTGATAGTGAGT
The DNA here is from genome assembly GCF_040958095.1 of Procambarus clarkii. Taxonomy (NCBI): domain Eukaryota; kingdom Metazoa; phylum Arthropoda; class Malacostraca; order Decapoda; family Cambaridae; genus Procambarus; species Procambarus clarkii. The sequence continues at coordinate 32,349,712 of NC_091184.1, read as the reverse complement.
GATGAACATGGGGACCTCATCTTTATGGAAGGGTGTGGTCAAAACTTAGTAACCACTATCAATTTTGTCCTGTCCTGAGAGGGGGGGGAGCTACTAGATAATGAAAAAGGAGAGAGAGAGAGAGAGAGAGAGAGAGAGAGAGAGAGAGAGAGAGAGAGAGAGAGAGAGAATGGAATGGAGAGGGAAAAGCAAGATCTTGGCATCGACTCGAATTACAGAGCATCTGTTCTCTACTCTAGAATGTCATCGGTACCTGAAGGCCTATATAGCTCAGTTACAGTCCAACCTGGAATTGATTTCCTGATTCCCATTCCAATCATTGCTGCTAGGGAGCTGTGTGGCAAGTTCCCAACCATTCCAAGGGCTATGACTTGTGCAACTAGTTATTCCTTGAATGCAATTTATCTTTCATTTAGTGACCTATTAAGTTCGAGTACTAGTGCTGGTCTATTTTTATTTTATTATTAAATAAAGCCTATCAAGCCTTAAAATTAAAAATAAATAAAAGTGTATATATCTGTGTTTCAAGAAATTCATATTATTCTGGTGTCTGTTGAGTTGAAGTCAGACCTGTTGATGGGGACATAACAGGGGCGGATGTTTAGCTCTGTTGCTCTATTGGTTCACCTCGCTGCTCTGTTAGTGGACCCTTGGTACTCTACGGAAATTGTTGCTCTGTTTTTCGTGACTTGCAACTGTGCAGGACGTCTGGTCTCAGGGGACTTGTCGTTGCACTGTTTACAGGATTCGCTAATCTGTTTGCAAATCTTTCTGCTCTGTTTACTGGACTTATGTTTTCCCACATAATTTTTACTGAAAGGTATACTCAACTCCGTGTAAACTTACTGGTAAATATACCAAACTACGTGTAAAGTTTCTGGGAAACTCTCCATGCGCCATCAACTTTTCCATTATTATTGTCCCTTGGTTGTTCCTGATCTACGGAAGTCCTTCCCCCGGTGCTCCAGAGCTACTCAAGTCTCCCTCCGTCACTCCAGACCAATATAAGCTTTTCTTGAGCCGTCCAAAGCTTCATATACTGCCTAGAAAGCTTCACGTGTCAGACGGCTCAAGTGACAAACCTGGAAACGCTTTCAACTAGACTTCGCCAGGCAGAAACTTCAATATGTCTGCGTCTCCCTCGCTTCATATTTCTCTATATCTCTGTCTCTCTGTCTCTGTCTCTCTGTCTCTGTCTCTCTCTCTGTCTGTCTGTCTCTCTCTCTCTCTCTCTCTCTCTCTCTCTCTCTCTCTCTCTCTCTCTCTCTCTCTCTCTCTCTCTCTCTCTCTCTCTGTCTCTCTGTCTCTCTCTCTCTCTCTGTCTCTCTGTCTCTCTGTCTCTGTCTCTGTCTCTCTCCCTTTCTCTCTCTCTCTCTCTCTCTCTCTCTCTCTCTCTCTCTCTCTCTCTCTCTCTCTCTCTCTCTCTCTCTCTCTCTCTCTCTCTCTCTCTCTCTCTGTCTGTCTCTCTGTCTCTGTCTCTGTCTGTCTCTCTCTCTCTCTCTCTCTCTCTCTCTCTCTCTCTCTCTCTCTCTCTCTCTCTCTCTCTCTCTCTCTCTCTCTCTCTCTCTCTCTCTCTCTCTCTCTCAAATCATTTAATTTTGCATTTTTCGTCTTAAATTGTCGACTTCTACTCTCAAAGTCTACGATTTTCACCAGTTCCTTTGCCACTGCCTGTCGTCCCTTTCCCTTCCTGTCCCTTCCTCCCCTCATCCCTCTTCTATCCCTTCCATCATTCCTCCCTCCCTCTCCACCGTCCCTTCCTTGGGAGACTTGCGTAGGGGGCACATTAACCAAGACATGTCAAAGAAGGAGAGAAAAGAAAGCAAGAACTCAGAGGCACAACACGAGTATCTTAATAAAGTACCAGAAAGCAACACAATGGCCTAGTCGGATAGAAGATGTTCTTAATCCGGATAGACCTGCGTTCGAGCCTGTCGGAATGGTTGCAAGTACAGGGCACAGATTTCTCTGTGTGTCCCCTCCTGTAGGAGCATCAGTTTCGATAGATTCTCTGGATAGCTGAAGATTAATGTCTATCCGATAAAGATGTCTATCCGACATCACAGTCAGTGCATCAATATTGAATATGCAGCACCTGCCTGGAATCCACACCTTGTGAAGCATAAAAACAAACATTTAAAACGTGCGTAGGTTTGCAACTTGATTTGTTCCAGAGCTAAAAGGGTTGAGCTATGAGGATAGGCTGAACGAAATCGAGCTCATAACCCCGGAGGACAGATGAAACATAGGAAATATGATCACAACATACAAGATACTGAGGGAGGAATAGACAAAGTGGACAAAGATAGCCTCTTTACCGTGAGAGAAAATAGACCAAGAGGAACAAATGAATCGAAAAAATGTACGGAAATACCTGTACCCTGTACGGGTTGTCAACTAGTAAAATGCACTGAGAGAAGAGGTTGTGGAAGCCACCTCCACCCACAACATAATGCCCCGGGATCGACAAAGAATTTGAACGTCAGAGTAGTTATCTTGAGGTTATCTTGAGATGATTTCGGGGCTTTTTAGTGTCTCCGCGGCCCGGTCCTCGACCAGGCCTCCACCCCCAGGAAGCAGCCCGTGACAGCTGACTAACACCCAGGTACCTATTTTACTGCTAGGTAACAGGGGCATAGGGTGAAAGAAACTCTGCCCATTGTTTCTCGCCAGCGCCTGGGATCGAACCCAGGACCACAGGATCATAAATCCAGCGTGCTGTCCGCTCGGCCGACCGGCACCTAAGCTATAACACAACAGGCACAGCAAGGCTAGTAAGCGGGACATCAAGACCTGGGGACAGATTCACGAAAGCACTTACGCAAACACTTACGAACGTGTACATCTTTCCTCAATCTTTGACGGATTTGGTTACATTTATTAAACAGTTTACAAGCATGAAAACTTCCCATTCAATTGTTGTTATTGTTATAAACAGCCTCCTGGTGCTTCGGAGCTCATTAACTGTTTAATAATTGTAAACAAAGCCGCCAAAGATTGAGAAAAGATGTACAGGTTCGTAAGTGCTTGCGTAACTGCTTTCGTGAATCTGGCTCCTAGACCTCACTTTTCCGAAGACACTGAGAGGTACACACATCCCCTTTCCCTTCCCTCCTTCCCCACCATCCTCCCTCTCTATATATCCCATCATCCTTCTCTCAAATTCCTCCATCCCATCCCTCTCTCTTACCCTTCCACACTCTTCCTCGTTTCTTCATTTTTTTCAGTAGGAAAAATAGTTTCTTGTTCCTATTGAAAGTGTAAGATTAGACCTGCTATCCTAAATCAGTTTATCTATAACTTGATTCTAGAAATAAATGTATTTGATGGGCTTATGATTTGTTTACAAAGATATACCTCTCTCGCTCTCTCTCTACCTCTCTTCTACTGCCCCTCTCTCTCTCTCTCTCTACCTCTCTCTCTCTCTCTCTCTCTCTCTCTCTCTCTCTCTCTCTCTCTCTCTCTCTCTCTCTCTCTCTCTCTCTCTCTCTCTCTCTCTCTCTCTGTCTCTCTTCTACTGCCTCTCTCTCTCTCGCTCTCTCTCTACCTCTCTTCTACTGCCTCTCTCTCTCTCTCTCCAATCGTCTCTCAGCCTCCCTCCCTCCCTCCCTCTCACGTATTGCAACTGAGTCTCTCATTCAGTATATCTCTGATGAATAATACAGATACCAAGAATAGAGTCCTTTCACACGTAAATCACAGATAATCCCCCGTGCGTGAGCGCCTGTCAGCGCCGCGACTCCTCCATTTTCTCACCTAAATATCCACAACCCCCCCCCCAACCTCACCCCCCTTAACCCTTATCCCTCTACCCCTTTAACCCCCTATTCCTTCCCTCCCGTTCACCACCACCCCTTTACACTGCCGCTCCTTGCATTTCCTCTCCTAAATACTACGGGCTCACCTTAGACCGTGCTACTTGGAACTTTTTGTTCCAAGTAGCGAATCTTAAACAACAACAAAATCTCCTAAATATGAAATATATTCCTTTTCCATTTCCTACCTCCCATTTCTTCTCCTCTCTCCCTCACTCTACCCAAGATGGTGGTCAGATGTAGTTGTTTCTAAATAATTAAATCCCCTGATGGTCACTAGGTATGTCTTGTAATTATTCCTTTGTGTGTTGGCATGTTTATGTTCGGGTTGTATTATTAAAACAGGTTGTAGTTGTGTATTTCTTTGTTTTGTTAAGTTTTATCTGTGTTTGTGGCTAGATTTTTTGTTGTCAAGGTGTTTTAATGTATCTGTTCTTATCTGGATTGAGCCTCGTGTTGTTCCGCCTCTTATCTCTGTGTATTGAAGAAGTGTTTGTTTACATTTGTTTGACTCTTCTTTGAGGCTAGACTCTCTTATCCTGTGATTATTCCCCCGGCTCTTATTTATTAGGCATTAGACTAACCCTTTGGAATACATCTTGTGTTTTTACTTCATTTTGGCGTTGCATACTCTAATACTAGTCTCACGTAGGTGCCAAATAGTTCTCTAAATTAATTCTGCTATTATGTATGCCAGTTTTTGCATATACCCGCTGAAGTTATCATGCACCATCACCTTACACTTATTAATGATGGATTCGAGTAGCCACTTATTGTACAACTGATGGAGTTTCTTTAAATGTGTTTAGATTTTTAATTTAGCTTTCTATCACCTGCATTTTGTCGATAATTTATATGACAATGTGTGCACAGGTACTGAGCCAGGAGGAACTTTAACATGTTATCTATTTCTACTGTGATTTTTCCCTCACTGTAACTTGAATTTCTCTCGCTTGGTGTAGTGCTCACTCCCGTTTCGACTCCCTTTTGTGGGTACAGTGACAAAGGCTCACTGGAAGTCCAGGAGTGTGTGTGTGTGTGTGTGTGTGTGTGTGTGTGTGTGTGTGTGTGTGTGTGTGTGTGTGTGTGTGTGTGTGTGTGTGTGTGTGTAATTACCTAAGTGTAGTTACAGGATGAGAGCTACGCTCGTGGTGTCCCGTCTTCCCAGCACTCTTTGTCATATAACGCTTTGAAACTACTGACGGTCTTGGCCTCCACCACCTTCTCACCTAACTTGTTCCAACCGTCTACCACTCTGTTTGCGAAAGTGAATTTTCGTATATTTCTTCGGCATCTGTGTTTAGCTAGTTTAAATCTATGACCTCTTGTTCTTAAAGTTCCAGGTCTCAGGAAATCTTCCCTGTCGATTTTATCAATTCCTGTTACTATTTTGTATGCAGTGATCATATCACCTCTTTTTCTTCTTCAAAAAATTGTTTGGGGGTCAATCAGGTGAGACACTACGAACACTTGGCATAAGCAGAGAGGTAATGGGCAAGGTTACAGGGCATAGGTGGTGGGCATGATCACAGGGCATAGGTGGTGGGCATACGTAGAGAACATGAAAAAAGTAATATCTATCAGCCTTACAACCACCAGAGGATTTCCAGATCTTTATCACAGTAGCCTACATCCACCAGTGAACCTACATAACTTTCTCACAGTACACTTCAACCACCGTAGACTCTACAAAAGTGTCTCACAGTAGCCTGGATTCATCAGAGTCATCTTAGTCCACATCGAGCGAGTTCTAAGATCCTGAACTGAGATCGGAGCCAGAGTGAACCTCTCCACTCTAATGAACAAATCCACACGGGCCGTGACGAGGATTCGAACCTGCGTCCAGGAGCATCCCACTCTCCACTCTAACCTTTCCTCTACCAGGTGCGTGAAGCAATGCAATTAACCTGCTAATTACCCTCTTAATTAACCATCTCATTAAAAGTACGGTAACCTTGGTAATTAAGTGAGCAGTTATTCACGAGTTTACAAACGCAATTTGAGGTCGGGAAATGCAGGTCGAGAGCAAGATTTGTTCTTGAAATTCTTGAAAAGTTAAAGATTTTCACTTTTCTGAAAACTGCCTAGAAGAAAAGCGGAATGAGCTTGTGGCCAGCTCAAGGTACTAAAATAACCGTAATATATATATATATATATTATATATATATATTATATATATATATATTATATATATATATTATATATATATATATATATATATATATATATATATATATATATATATATATATATATATATATATATATATATATATATAGATTTGAGACTCGCAGCTGCATATATGTTCTTACGAAATAATGTCACATAGGACACCATATATAATTACAGACTACGTATTATGATACACTGTGAATAATTACACATTGCGTATAATCACACACTGCGTATAATCACACACTGCATATAATCATACACTGTGTATAATCATACACTCCGTATAATCATACCCTGCGTATAATCACACATTGCGTATAATCACACGCTGAGTATAATCACACACTGTGTATAATCATACACTGTGTATAATCAGATACTGCGTATAATCACATACTGCGTATAATCACATACTGTGTATAATCACACACTGCGTATAATCACACACTGCATATAATCACACTGAGCATAATCATACACTGCGTATAATCACACACACTGCATATAATCTGCGTATAATCAGACACTGCAGGGCTGAATCTTGCCAAAGACAGCCAGGTCCATCATATTCACTCTTCAAACACCTAATTAAACAAGGGGTTCAATGCCCGTCTCAACAAAGCACCAGAAAATAACCCAATTATATATACTATAAAATTATATAAATTATATAGCTGATATAAAAATGCTTATTTAAATATCTCGAAGAAAATGCACTAAAAAAAGAATTGAAAATCCAGAAAATTGATTTCAAAATGATGAAATCCAGCTTTTTTTTTTGTTGGAAAACAGTGAAATTTGGCGGTGAAGTCTGGCCGGCTGAGTTTCAACCGTCTGGGATTAGTGGGACTTTGGGATACATTACTGAGATTATTGGAAATTTGGGACAAATAACTGGGATGAAGTGAAGGAATTCATTGCTTGGAACCGTGGTTGCAGCCTTGTCTGCACTCCCGAACGAAGGCAGTGTTGGTTCACACACATGCAGGCAGGCAAACATATACACACACAAATATGTACATTCCATCCATAGAAACACTCACACATATACTCCACACACATAAACACAAACACTCCATACACACGAACACACACACCACATAGACACTCAGACACACAGACACCAGTATATAATGTTATCAAATATCAGTACGACACAAAAATAGGAAAGTAATTATGATAAACTCCTTTCTATCCAAAGAACAAACAACGGAAACCACTCACAAAAGTGCCCAATGGTTCAACCAGCTGTATAAGACAACAAGGGCCGTATAGTCATTAGCGCAGAACTGTAATACAAATCACAAAGTACATAAGATTCTGATCGAGGCGATGAGTCACAATAACGTGGCTGAAGTATGTTGACCAGACCACACACTAGAAGTTGTAGGGACGACGACGTTTCGGTCCGTCCTTGAGACGACTTGAGAATGGTCCAGGACGGACCGAAACGTCGTCGTCCCTTCAACTTCTAGTGTGTGGTCTGGTCAACATTCTGATCGAGTATTTCAGATGGTAAATGACTCGGGGAAAAGTAGTTGAAAAGTTACATTGCTGCTAAGGTGAAGTCTCGACTGAAACTGCTTCGTAACCACATCACGAGAATAAAAATATTAAGTGAGACGTGATGAAAATAGATGACAGCACATTCAAAGAGAACGATAAGGAAGTATGCGAAGAACCGAAAACGATAAGAAGAGTATGTACAGTATAAAGTATAAGGAAGTACGTAAAGAACTTTTGAAAGAAATGTTTGAAAACATTAATATTACCAGAGACAAAATAGGACACAGAAAACTCCACAGACACTCCAGTAAGACCCATAAATGTGCTTCAGATATCACAGGATGCCCCAGGCATCTGTGGGTGCCCAATAATGCCCCAGGAGGATAACCAGATGTGCCACAAGATGCCTCAGAAAGGCCTCCCAGGAAAAAAAAAAATCCACACAGTTTCCAATAGCAGGATATCAGCTTCAAAGATAACTGCATCAGATGGGATTTGTCTCGCTATCCTAACAACCTCTTATTGTCTGCCTGACTCCGAGGGCATTGTATCTAGCCAATAATATCACAAATTACTTTATGGCATCCAGCCGCACCGCTGCCCGCCGGGAGGCAGGGACAAGGGGGTCCTCTAATTGGCCCCCCCCCCCACCCTGATCCGTTACATTGGCCAATCAGAATCAGATACGAGACAAGCTTAATTTTCCGGGCGGATTAGTTTGTCCTACGAGAAGGCAGAGGCACGGGACAGTTCACGTCCAAGAAGTGTAAGATCTGACCTGATCTTCCCTTCACCTCTGACAGGTGTTTATATCTGATCTGACCTAACCTGGCTTGCCTGTTACTCCTCACAGGTGTCTACACACATGGCTTAAACTAATCTGAATCTAATTAAAAAATAATCTAAATTAAATTCTTAGAAAGAGGTAGCAAGATTATTTCTTATATTGAGCTAAAGAGATATATAGAGCAAGTGACGTAGGTACATAGAGCTAAACACAGAGTTATTAATATAGAGCTTGGACTTTGTTATGTTTTCTATATAGAGGAATATGAAGAAATTCGATGGAGTAAAAGAAAGTATTAATGAGGATGTCTGTTTCTCTCTCTCTCTCTCTCTCTCTCTCTCTCTCTCTCTCTCTCTCTCTCTCTCTCTCTCTCTCTCTCTCTCTCTCTCTCTCTCTCTCTCTCTCTTTCTCTCTCTCTCTCTCTCTCTCTCTCTCTCTCTCTCTCTCTCTCTCTCTCTCTCTCTCTCTCTCTCTCTCTCTCTCTCTCTCTTTCTCTCTCTCTCTCTCTCTCTCTCTCTCTCTCTCTCTCTCTCTCTCTCTCTCTCTCTCTCTCTCTCTCTCTGGTTGAGGGGCTGGCAGGCCAGCATCTCTCCAACGCAACCAATCCACGTCTTGTTTACTGCATTGGTTTATTGGTTGTAGCTCCTAGAGTGACGGTTCTCCCAAAAAAAGAGAGGCAGTTTCTGTCTCTTTCTGTCTCTGTGTATCTTTGTAGCTCTCTGTCTTTATCTCTATTCCCTGCCCTAGTTTCTCTAACGCTCTTTCTTTTCTCTGTCAATTTCAGTGTTGTGTTTAAACGTAGAATTATGTTTACATGTCTTGGCTTTTGGGTTACCTCTGTGTGTCTACTCGCTTGTCTCTCTCTCTCTCTCTCTCTCTCTCTCTCTCTCTCTCTCTCTCTCTCTCTCTCTCTCTCTCTCTCTCTCTCTCTCTCTCTCTCTCTCTTTCACCGTTGCATATTATCAACTGAAGTCGAGATTTCTTGTTTTATGACCTCAGGAGTGAAATGCCTTTGATCAAACTCCATAACTAAGAGAGGTGCTTGCACTCAGAGAAGTGCACTCAGTGTTGGAGTGTGTCATTGATGTGAGCGGGAGTTAATGCACTTGACTCCTGAGTGTTATTGTGACTGAGTGTAGAGAGCGTGGCATTAGAATGGGCGCTTAACTGAATTGATATACGGGCGAGCTTTTAGCGAGAGAAACCGGTGTTAAAAAAAATATACTTTTTATGTGACTGTAGAGTTGTCTCTGAGGTGTATATGACTGTAGAGTGACCGGTTCACTCTACAGTCATTTGTGGTACTTGAAGTATTGCTCCAGCTAGCCTTGTTGTATAGTAACTGTCCTTAACAACTGCTGAACAGGAAGCTCTTGCACGATATACACTCTATTATCCACTAGGTCTCTCTCTCTCTCTCTCTCTCTCTCTCTCTCTCTCTCTCTCTCTCCAGCCCGTTCTCGCACTTTCGTATAGTCAATATTGACTTATTAAATACGTGAATATGTGACATACTTAACATACTAGTTTACCTTGAAAAGCTTCATAGAAAACACCGACCTTACCTAACCTTCTTAGTATGTTAAGATAAGCATCTTATTGCTTCGTAATTACAATTTTTACTTAACCTATTATAGGTATAGGTTAAGTAATAATTGTAATTACGAAGCAAAAAGATGTGCGAGAACGGGTTGCTCTCTCTCTCTCTCTCTCTCTCTCTCTCTCTCTCTCTCTCTCTCTCTCTCTCTCTCTCTCTCTCTCTCTCTCTCTCTCTCTCTCTCTCTCTCTCTCAAGTAACATCCCCCAGAACATCACTTCACAACTCAAATCAACAACATCCAAAAATCGATGTTAAAGACGCCTTATATCCTGATAATTTATTGCAGTTCAGATGACGGGAAACGCTCCACCTTGACAATTATATAAACGATAAATCCCAAGGTAAAATGGCTCTGAGGGGCATTATATCATCCCTCTCTCGTGTTCAGTAATTCGTGGCGCCCTTCGCTGGGGCCTTTCTTCCAGGACCTTTGGCTGAGGTGTTGTCACAGGCGGCCATTTGTCCAGGTTTAAGAGCGGGAAGGGGACCTTTAAGGTGACTGGGAGAGGTAGTTGATGCGGGGAAAGAAGGGATGTGTGGGGGAGTAGATTCCTTGGAGTAAGTTATTTGGTTTGATGGCTGAAAAGTGTATATGATTGATCGGTGAATGTGGAGTGTGTGTGGCTGTAATTTTGCATTCTCGAGAGAGTGATTGATGACGGGTTGAATATGTGAATGTGGGTGAGTCTTTGAAAGGGTATCTGGAGTGAAGGTGATAGATTCTCTCTCTCTCTCTCTCTCTCTCTCTCTCTCTCTCTCTCTCTCTCTCTCTCTCTCTCTCTCTCTCTCTCTCTCTCTCTGCCACAACTCACATATTTTCGTCTGTACTAGATAGACAAGGTTAGAAAGGTTTTTATTATAGTTTAGTTATTGAGCTGTGAACAGCATAATAGGGTTGAAGTGTTCTCACGATGGCAAATTCAACTTCTGTCCCGGATTTATATATTGTACAATGTGTCTACGAATTATAACACCTAAATAAATTCATTATTACTGAATGTTTCTAAAAATAGTTTACCGTAATTCGGAGCGTAAGTAACTATTTTGTTTGCTTTAAGTAAACTAAAAGGGTTTACTCAAATGCATCATTAAGTTAGAATTCAGTAAACTTTAACGTGAACCCAATTAGTTGCTCTGAAAGTATCACGATGATTGATGACATCTAAACATTAAGAAGCACGTCTTACGTGAAGTTTAAACCTCTTCTGAACTGTTTTATACTCTTCCGGTAGCTTTTTTGAACTTCAGATAAACCCAGTATGATTTTTTTATCCTGACGACACAGACAGACACACACGTTGTGGAAACGTTCCATTTTGTTGTTCCTCACCGCCGGTTTTTTTGTAATCTTTTAATCTTCTTGTAATCTTTTTTTTTTTTGGCCCGAGTGATTGTTGGTATTCTGGTATTTTTTTCCTCTGCAAAGGTTTCTGTGTATTAATTGGAGATTTGGGTTCCCCACTGTCTTCTCGGTACACCTATTGGTTCAGATATATATATATATATATATATATATATATATATATATATATATATATATATATATATATATATATATATATATATATATATATAATATATTCCAAGTTATTTTGATTAACGTCAACCGTTTTAAGATACCGCCTCAAAATAATGATTTATTACTTTTATGGCGTATATTTAGGTGACTAATATGTTTACATCGTGAATGTCTGTCTGTCATGCATTGAGGTAGTACGGTACATAGTGAGATATTGAGCAATTACTCACACAGGAGGTGATAAATGGTTTCAACAAGCTCGAGTTGAAATTATAAATCTCTTTTATTATATAATTGCTGCATGACTGAGAAAAATCTTGGGTTACAAGTCCAGTATATCACCAAGTGTTCCTATATTCACGTAATATATCAGATTTCAGCATATCCCAACCCTCAGAGTTAGTAGTCAATATGGGACATTATACAAAATACGTTCAAAAGAATACATTTTTCTCTTTCGCAAAGTTGACACACGATGTATCTGACTCCTGAAGTTTGGAAAAGCTGTCAGATACGTCTTTATCTCGGTCGGCCGAGCAGACAGCACGCTGGACTTGTGATCCTGTGGTCCTGGGTTCGATCCCAGGTGCCGGCGAGAAACAATGGGCAGAGTTTCTTTCACCCTATGCCCCTGTTACCTAGCAGTAAAATAGATACCTGGGTGTTAATCAGCTGTCACGGGCTGCTTCCTGGGGGGTGGAGGCCTGGTCGAGGACCGGGCCGCGGGGACACTAAAGCCCCGAAATCATCTCAAGATCTCAAGATCCCATGTGTATCTTGGCTACTAAAACATGAGTGAAGTTTGACCAGACCACACACTAGAAGGTGAAGGGACGACGACGTTTCGGTCCGTCCTGGACCATTCACAATCGACTTGAGAATGGTCCAGGACGGACCGAAACGTCGTCGTCCCTTCACCTTCTAGTGTGTGGTCTGGTCAACTGACTTTAGCCACGTTATTGTGACTCATCGCCTGCTTGAGTCACGATAACGTTTCATTATGTATTTGAGTACGTTTTGAGATGGCTATAAGAGCGTCTGGAAGCGTCCTGGACGATTTTTGGAAGTTTCTTCTTAGTTTGGAAATGCTAATGAGTTTGTCTGAGTGGATCCTGCTGAGGTAACTACGTATTTCATTCTCCTCATATTTACGCTAAATGAGTTTTTCCTGGCACCCTCTTAACTCATATTTCTCTCAAGCCTTCTCTGTGCTTCATACATTATTCTTCAATTTTTACACATTTCTTTTACATATTTTTACATAGTTCATCTCATTATTTGATATTTGATTGATTTGATTATTTGATTTTGTTCTTCATGTTGTCTCTATTTTGTTGTCTCTATTAATGTCAGAAGCACTGCAACTGAGGATGGAGAATTAGCCTCGGCTACCATCCTCTTTTGTCCGGTCGTGATGGTCGAGTGGTTAAGGGATCCTGTACATCAGTTGCAGTGCTTCTGGCAGTATGGGTTCGAGTCACTTCTGGGGTGTGAGTTTTCAGTTATATATAAATATATATATATATATATATATATATATATATATATATATATATATATATAATATATATATATATATATATATAATATATATATATATATATATATATATATATATATATATATATATATATATATATATATATATATATATATAATATATATATATATATATATATATATATAATAATAATAATAATAAAAATAGTATGTAGTGTGTGTACAGGTGTAAACACACTTGTACACACTAAGGAGTACAAATTGTTATAAGATGTACTAACTCTCAATGTAAACACGCAATTACTACACTTTAATTCACTTAGGAAATACCCCGAGACATCAAACTATACTTCACTAGTTACACAGTTGTGAGCTCTGGTGAAAATCGTGAATTTTCGGTAGCAGTCCTCGGTGACTAATTGGATGCAGTGATGTCAGTTTGGCATCAGCCAATCCTCTTTCATAAACACGTCGCCCATATGGACTTAAACTTACACAGTGTACCATACAAGCAGATTCACTATACACCCACCGCTGGGCTGTATAAGCGAACATCTCTTCATGCGGTGATTATGTGAGAATTTCCTTTGTGTGTGTAGTAGTTGAAGACAGTGCCACGAGCAGTGCGGACTGTAGCGAGGATTTGGACATTATCTTCACTTATAATCGCGGCTTGTCCCAATTCTAAGCGTTTCGTATTGCCCCTCCTCGATATTTCTGACAATCTCGTTTGCCTCGTGTCCATGTCAACTGTTTTCTTCCAGTAAATCTATCATTTTGTCAACTAAAAGGCGCACGTCACAACAGATTCAGATACTGCCTCTTATTACAGCTAAAACGCAACCTCAATTGATAGTGAATAAAAGAGGAATTATTCAACATGATAAACTGTAGGACCAGAGGACACGAGGAAAAGGGAAGGGAAATCAGGAGAAGCGTAAAGCCATTTCGACTATATAGCACTTTGAAGGGGTCAGGATAAGGATTTGGGATGGGACGAGGGAAAAGAATGGTGCCCAACCACTTATGGACGGTCGGGGGATTGAACGCCGACCTGCATGAAAGCAGTCATGTGGATGAACTAATCAAGGATGTTAGGAAATGATTCTTCAAGGTTAGCTCTGAGAGTAACGACTCTTCAGTGTTAGCTCTGAGAGTAACGACTCTTCAGTGTTAGCTCTGAGAGTAAGTGGAATGGATTACATGAAGAGTTCAACAAGATGACCCCAATAGAAAACTACAAGATGAAGAACGACGATAAACAATTAGAGTGAAAGTCATTTACAATAGCTGATGATAGGCTGAAAAGGCAGGACCAGGGAGCTAATACTCAACACACCACCACAGACCACACCACCACAGACCAGACCACCACAGACCACACCACCACAGACCACACCACCACAGACCACACCACCACAGACCACACCACCACAGACCACACCACAGACCACAACACAGACCACACCACAGACCACAACACCACAGACCACAACACCACAGACCACAACACCACAACACCACAGACCACACCACCACAGACCACACCACCACAGACCACACCACCACAGAACACAACTCAAAGATATTGCAACAAAGCACAACGCAACACTGAGGCCTTCGAGTAGGAAAGGAAAATAATTTCTGATATCTACCACCTCCTCCTCCTCCTCCTGCTCCGAGGATATAATAACTTTGGGTCGTGTGAGCCCAGAAAAGACCTTGCAAAGTTGCAGTAATCCCGGCCCTTTGATGGACAGATCCTTGCAACAGACCCGCGTGAGCTGTCTGTTCTTAGTGTGACGTCCTGGACATCTGTCCATTCTTCCTGTCGCTTCCTGGTTCCTGGTCGCCTGTCTATTCTCCCTAGCTGCCTCCTGGCATTCTCCGAAACGAGTTAGACCAAATCACACACTAGAAAGTGAAGGGACGACGACGTTTCGGTCCGTCCTGGACCATTCTCAAGTCGAAACGTCGTCGTCCCTTCACTTTCTAGTCACAATAACGTGGCTGAAATATGTTGACCAAACCACACACTAGAAAGTGAAGGGACGACGACGTTTCGGTCCGTCCTGGACCATTCTCAAGTCGAAACGTCGTCGTCCCCTTCACTTTCTAGTGTGTGGTTTGGTCAACATATTTCAGCCATGTTATTGTGACTCCTCTTCTGTAAAGGAGTTAGTTTTCTCTCGTTTAATTGTGTTGTCTATCGCCTGTTACGATGCGTTCCGGTGTTGGTAATATTTTGTTGGATGTGAATCTTGTTATTGTTAATCAAACAAGTCATTGTTGTTGCCGACACGGTCTGAGGATTTTGTACTTAAGGATCATGTCTCTAATGTTATTTCTTTAATCCAATGACGGGAGGTTTAGTGTTCTCAATCTACTTCCTTCGCTCATGACTTTAATGCTCTGGACCTGTGAATTTCTATCTGTTTATGCTGTGAGAGCTCAATGCTAGTGTTGCATATTTATACATTGGTCTCTCATACGTGGAGGTGCAGTGTTCGTAATAATTACACTTTTTAGATTGTTTAAATGCAGGGTTCGTCAGTAATATGTGCTGCGCATGTTTAATTCATGCAGGTGTTTGCGTGTCTGAGATCGTACGTGCGTGCGTGCATGCGTGCACCTGCCCAATAAACCCCAATTCCTGACCATATGTCTGACCTTGTTATTAATCTTTTTCCTCGTTTTTAAACACAGTCATTACCGTCATGAGACGCTGACGTCCTGTTCCATGCTTTAATACCTCTTATTGTCTTGTATAACCCCCCCATCACCCCCTTCCTATGTCTCCCCTTCCACATGCACTCCCCTTCCCCCCATGTATCTCCCCTCATGAAATCCCCCCCCAAAAATCCTCTGTCCCTCATTCTGTCCCCTTCTACACGACGTAAAAATTAACACGAGTCCTCCATCAGCTTTTCTTGTCTTCGAAAACGTAAAGAAAAACATGACTAATATCGATAATTTCTAATTCTTAAATCATTGTATTGTAGTTTCTCTATGTTGTATAAGTTTTGTATTATTTACATAAAAAATAAAGTTAAGGGAATCGATCCTTGGAGCTCAGCACCAGAGCTTAGTGACTCGCTTGGGAATTATTGAAACTTGGATGATTAGCCCCTTGAGTGATTGTTAGTTTATTTTTTTTTATTTCACGACTTAAATGGGACTCCATGTCATTAAGTAGAAATTGAGGTTTTAAAATTGAATTGCTGCTTGTTCTCTGGGTGGTGGTGGTGGTGGGTGGTTGGTTGGTTGGTTGGTGGTTTTGGTGGTTGGTTGGGTGGTGGTAAGTGGGTGGTATCGCATAGACAGTACTAGAGGTAAGCTGTGTGTGGTTGCTATGGTTTTGATCTTGAGACTAAGAGAGAGAGAGATCCTGATCTCTCTGGTGCATTGTTCGTCTTGTGTAATACCCAGTTATCTTTCTGTCTAGTTCTCTCTCTCTCTCTCTCTCTCTCTCTCTCTCTCTCTCTCTCTCTCTCTCTCTCTCTCTCTCTCTCTCTCTCTCTCTCTCTCTCACTCTCTCTCTCTCTCTATCTCTCTCTCTCTCTTTCTCTCTCTCTCTCTCTCTCTCTCTCAACTTTGAGCTTTAAGTGCCCGCGCGTGTGATTCAATCCCTCATGGCAAAGGCATTATTATTCCTTCTGTTTGTTTGCCTTCAATTTACTGCTGTAATTTATCTTATTTGTACAGTTGGGGGGTTGTTTATCCCTTCTTGTGTGGTTGTTTACTGTGGGTTACGACGCCTGTGTCCTGAGGTGGTTCCCTGGCTCCTGGGGGCCAGATTCACGAAAGCACTTACGAACGTGTACATCTTTCCTCAATCTTTGACGGCTTTGGTTACATTAATTAGACAGCTTACAAGCGTGAAAACTTCGAATTCAACTGTTGTTATTGTTATAAACAGCCTCCTGGTGCTTCGGAGCTCATTAACTGTTTAATAATTAGAAACAAATGCCGCCAAAGATTGAGAAAAGATGTACAGGTTCGTAAGTGCTTGCGTAAGTGCTTTCGTGAATCTGGCCCCCCTGGTCACCTCCTCTCAGTCCAGCTGTTTACCTAATTCTCAAGTTAAAGTGTTGTAAGTTGGGTTATGGGAAGACTTTAGTAAACTTAAGGTAAAGTTGTTTTGGTTTTGTAATGTTCTTGCTAGAGATCTTATTTTTTTTGTCGTTGTTGTTGTTTATTTGATGTAATATATAAGTGCTTTTGTTTCGTTTACTTTTCGGTGGTTTTAGGGATCAATAATCACGAGGTCCGGTCTCTGATCAGACCTCGGGGTTGGTCGTGTGGTCAACCAGGCCGTTAGACGCAGCTGATCGTGGTCTGACATATGAAGTATCTAGTACTATTCTGAACATCGTGAATTATCGTTCTTCTTGGCCTTTGCACTTCGAAGTGAAGTTCGTGTTGGTCTCTGAACCTCGAAGTCCAATTCGTGTTGGTCTCTGAACCTCGAAGTCCAATTCGTGTTGGTCTCTGAACCTCGAAGCGCAATTCGTGTTGGTCTCTGAACCTCGAAGTGAAATTCTTTTTGATCTCTGAACCTCGAAGTGCAATTCGTGTTGGTCTCTGAACCTCGAAGTGAAATTCGTGTTGGTCTCTGAACCTCGAAGTCCAATTCGTGTTGGTTTCTGAACCTCGAAGCGCAATTCGTGTTGGTCTCTGAACCTCGAGTGCAGTTCGTGTTGGTCTCTGAACCTCGAACTGCAATTCGTGTTGGTCTCTGAACCTCGAACTGCAATTCGTGTTGGTCTCTGAACCTCGAAGTGCAATTCGTGTTGGTCTCTGAACCTCGAAGTGCAATTCGTGTTGGTCTCTGAACCTCGAAGTCCAATTCGTATTGGTCTTTGAACCTCGAAGTCCAATTCGTATTGGTCTCTGAACCTCGAAGTGAAATTCGTTTCGAACCTGAACCACTAAACCTGTAAGCAACGTTCTCTATTCCCACCTTCCACATAAATCCCCACCATTGTCAGCAAATTTGACGATGCGGGTGTGAGGTATTTTCATCAATGCCTCTGATGTGAATTACTGAATAGGGTATAATGTGCCTTGAAAAGCCTTTTTTGTGCCTATCCATTTGGGAGGTTCGTCCAATCCACATTCATCTCCCTTCAGGGCGACGATTCTTTGAATTCCACGTTTCAGCTATTTTATGCAGTCCGGTAATTTTGACTGAGTTTCCTTAGGACGCCTTAAGACGCCTTAAGATGTCATAGGACATCGAACTGAATGTCTCAAATTTGTCCCTGTTCAATTATTCAACTCTAAATGTTATGTTTATATAGTTGATTATTGTTTTCAAATCACTCTGATCAAGTTTTTTTATCCAGGTTCGAGGGTTTTGAAAGTACTGACAAGATTGTCTGCTGTCATGATTGACGCGGTTAAGTGATGTAAGATGAATGACGTGAATGAGATTTACATCTTCACTCTACCTTCTCCTGAGGAACTTTCAGATACGAGAATGTTATTCATGTTATTCATCTTATCTTACAGATAAGATGGATAACATCTTACAGTTAAGATGCTATGTCATTGCGGTCATATAGCATTGTGTGTGTGTCATTATGTGATATAGAACACTGACCTCTAAATGCAATTCTTTAAAATGTAGTTTGCAAGGATGGTTTTATAGCAATGTGTAATGCTGGTAGTATGGTCAGCATGCAATATCATACATCTCTCTCATCTCTCTCTCTCTCTTTCTCATCTCTCTCTCTCTCTCTCTCTCTCTCTCTCTCTCTCTCTCTCTCTCTCTCTCTCTCTCTCTCTCTCTCTCTCTCTCATCTCTCTCTCTCTCTCTCTCTCTCTCTCTCTCTCTCTCTCTCTCTCTCTCTCTCTCTCTCTCTCTCTCTCTCTCTCTCTCTCTCTCTCTCTCTGCAGTGTTCCAGGCAACTAAGCCTTGATATTTTAATGACAAGTCCACCAGGCTTTTCCTAAGCAGTTTTCTGTTAAGTGTTGCCCAACTTACCCTGAACAGATTGTAACTTAGTGAGACACAGAGTTTAACTTACTTAAACTTTCCCCCTAGAGGACACGTGTTCCTACACGATAACTTAGTCAAGAACAGTGAGCGGAACTTGTTCAGAGAAATATTCTTTGGAAGTGAACGGAAAGCGAAGACGAATTTCATAGTGAACGAATGACCTGTAGCAAGACACGCTACGTTCACTTCGTTCACTTCCCATTCAGTACTGTGAATGTAGATAAACCAGCGTGAATAACTTAATTAGGCCTATGAAGAAGCGTGTATTGTATTAGTATTGATGTATGTTTTTTACAGCTCATTATTCTACCGTTTTCAAAATAATAGCGAATAAATTGGCCCGTGGTTTTGCGATGTTTATCGGAAATTGAGTTTATTTGTAAATTGTAATGTTTTAAATACTATTATTAATACTATTGTTTCAAATACTTATATGTCTGCTACCGACCCTATACTGCTATAACTACTAATATAACTACCACTACTACTTTTACTAGTACGACTACTAAACCACTAGTTAAAATTGTCTCAATAATTCAAACAATAAAAATGAAAATTCTGAATTATAACTGAGAATTTTCATTTTCATAATTTTATTTCTCATTATGAATTTTCCTTTTATTATGAAAATAGGAATTTTCATAATAATAATAGTAAAGGGAAAATCCACTTGGGCTGTGAGGTGGTAGCTAACCTGCGATGCTGACATTACCAAGCCACATAATCTTCCACAAGACCACCACAGACTTGTAAAAAGATCAAACAACCGGATTTCTACTGGTCTGGAGGTCTGGAGGACTAGCTTGGACTAACTTGGGCTAGCTACTGAAGCTAGTCCAAGTTTTTAAGACCCCAAAGCACTCGTGTGGATGGGCAAAGTGGTCCTATACACTTTACGCCCCAACTTCAGAAAAACACAGAAATGACATTAAAGTGATATATCAATATATATATCAAATATATATCAAATCCACCTCACAGTACTAGTGGATTTTCTCATTTATACCTTATATATCAATCACATTAATGGGATTTCTATATGTCAATAATAATAATATTAATAGTTATAAAACGTCTATATTCCTCAACGTAATTTCTCGTCAGTGGATCGAGTATTAAACAAAAAATTGACCTTCAGTGTGGGCTTAAATACACAGGCTTTTAATATCACAAGAGCAATTAACCGCAACTCTTCAATTTGTAACACACACCAAATGAACATTTGAGTCGGTAAAAAACATTACCTTTTTTGGGAGAGAGGATGAAACGCGTGTTTGCAATTGATGGTAGTCAAACCAATCAACTGAACAAACGTTACTGGATGTGTTGTCAATTTCTCTGCTTGTGTTTGTGTGTGTGTGTGTGTGTGTGTGTGTGTGTGTGTGTGTGTGTGTGTGTGTGTGTGTGTGTGTGTGTGTGTGTGTGTGTACTCACCTATTTGTGCTTGCGGGGGTTGAGCTCTGGCTCTTGGGTCACGTGTGTGACCAAAAAGCGTGTGTGTGACCTTGTGTATGCGTGTATGTTTGCATGCACGTATATACACCTGTACACAAACACCTGTAACTACGAACACAACTGCACATGTATCTAGTATAAGTAATTGCACTAATAATACTAATTTCTTCCCGGCACCAGCCTCTAATCCAGCCCATTGCTGCATAAATAAATTCTGTAATAATTATTTTACGATATCAACCCCATGATTGTACGAGGTGTAGTTAATAATACTGACCAAAAACA